>NC_089752.1:24283000-24295500 GCF_040412425.1 Macrobrachium rosenbergii
TTTATTTTTCTCTGTGCCTATTGTTAAACGATTTGTTTTTCCCTTTGTTTCCTCAGATGTATTAAATAGAGGTCAATATAAATGGAGGGGAATGTGACTGATCATGACTACGGTCGTGCTTGACTTACTTGACCCTTTTGTTGTAGAGACTCAACTGGTGGACGCTGATAGCACTATGTCATATTTTTACTGGGTTGTTATGGGTTAACAGTTCTGGGATGCTGATATTCCCATTTCATTCCTATTTTGAATCCAGTCTATTTGCCATTGTTAGACTATGGAATAAACTGTATTTTTGTAGACATGTTTTTGCTGTTCTTCCTTAGTTCAGTTAGTGACTTGGATAACGAGAGAGAGAGAGAATGCTTACCCAGTGAGCAAGCCGGCCATCGATACTGTGGTTTCTTTTGAGATATAAGTTGTTTACGGCATTGATCTTATAACAGATGTAGAAGGAGTTTATGAACTTATCTGACCTTGTATAATAGTGTATAATATATATATATATAATATATATATATATATATATATATAGTATATATATATATATAAATATATATATATATATATATATATATATATATATATATAATAATATATATATATATATATATATATATATATATATATATATATATATATATGTATGTATATATATATATATATATATAAAACAATTATTAGCGCTTCCTTTTCTGTGTGATTGTCAGCTCTTGCTAATGAGCTTTCATATTGTAAATAGGTATGAAATAAATGAATAGTGTTTTATCGCCTCGTTTTGATAGATACGACTGTGGGATGTTTTTTGTCATTATTCTGTGATGTCAATTTTTGTCGTCTTTGCATTCTTTTTAATCTGAGCTTCTGTCTATGTGTCGAATTCATGTGGATGCCAGACAACCCACAACTGATATTAAATCATCGATTCAGAGGCTTCTCTTCCTAATACCCGGTCGCCAGTTTTATCAGGAAAAACAGTGGTATCATTGAAGTCTGTAGACGTTTCACCTTTTCCTTAAATTCCTGTAGGGAGATAGTGCAGTCAATGTACCTCACACGGTACACTGTAGGCAATACTTAAGATTCTTGGCAGCGCCCCATCGCCCCTTTTACTGTACCTCCGTCCTTGTTCTCTTTCTTCCATTTTACTGTCCAACCTCTCCTAACAATTATTTCATTATTACTGTCATCGCTGAATGACGTCATCGGTTCCAGCTCTAGGCTTTTGGCCTAAATTTTGTATCCCAATTCCTACCTTTTGCCGATTCTAGGTTGATGGCAGTAATCAACTGATTAATCTGTTAAACGAACCAGTATTGTGGATCGCCAAGTAGCACAGTTGCACTTCAGCCTTTTTCTCGATAGAATCGTCTAGTGACTCAAAAGGCTTTCAGCGAATGAGGTAGAGTGACCTTTTATCCAGTCTCCTCTCTTCATGATGTAATTGTATTTGCGCCGGACTTGGTATGGATTTTTTTTTTCATTGCCGTCATTGTAATAAACCAAATGAAGAATGTTCTATTTACTAAACTTCGTGAACTCAAGTTTAATTGGGAAAAATATTCTGGAAACCAGAAGTTTTTTTTGCTGCTTGTAGAGTTGATAATTAGTTTCCCGCCTTTTTTCAGATTTTCTTTACGGACACATTTCAATTCAAGTTTCAGTCTGGGTTCTTTCCATGGATATTTTAACCACAGTAGTGAAGTCGTATTTAAAATGAGTGATTTCACTGTAGCTCGTAGCCATTTCATTTTTATGGCATTTTTTTTGAAAGATGAACTTTCTTTAAATTCGAATATTTACATAATTAAACGCGCTGGCATATTATTAATCTTCTCGCTAGAGGGGAAAAATATCTGAAACTTCGTACCTCCTTTGAAGTATTCATCTCCCAAAATACTCCCGTAGGAGGAGAGTCCCGTCAGTGCACTTCACATGGTGTACTGTAGGCGTTAATAAAGAATGTTTGCAGCGTCCCTTCGGCCCTAGTTGCACCCACTTTTTAGCGTTTTACGTTACCTCCTTTCTAGGTTCTTTTCTTAAATCTTGCTATCAAAGCTCTTAGACTGTTACTTCTTAGTGCAACTGTGGGGTTTTCTTCCAGTTCCACCTTTTGACCCTTGTGCTTCTACTCCTCTATTTGTGTGATCTCTTTATCTTTCTGTCCAACCACTCCAACTCCATCTGTTGACTGCCTTAAGCGCTGAATGGCCAAAAGTACCCAGTGCTTGGTTTGACAGCCTAAATTTCATAAAACCTAAACTTCCAAAATATTATTACCGTTTTTTGCAGGTCGTATAATCCGTTCATTCCCGCTTCCTCATATTCGACGTTTAGGTGTAGAAAGCGTATCAAGTCAGATTTTAGCAAGGCTCTCTTTTACACTCACACTGTAGGGGAATATTTCTTGATGTAGGCTTATCGTCAAGACACCCTCTTCTTTCTTCATATTCCTTATTATTGCTTATTTTTATTGAAATAATTTCTCATTGATTGGTTAATTTGTGAATACAGTTTCTTTAACATATTTACCTTGCACTTATTCATGGCTTTTATATCAAGTTCAGTTTTACAATATGAGAGGTCAGATTTTATTTAACTCCTGTATATTTAATGTCAGATTAGTGGAAGTTAGATAAAGAGTACAGCCATGCCATTACCCATACGCATACGTGTATGTATGTGCGCGCGCACACGAGTCATCTTTATCATTTACGTATTCTTGCAATCCTTCAATATTAAGGGCCTCTCTTTCCAGTAAATCTTTTGTCCTATCTATCAAACCCCCTGTAGGCCTTCATGTCCTGCTCCCTCCTTATATAGTTCCTCATTGGACGGGTTGGTATCGTTCTCGGTAGCACTCTGCTGGGCCCGCGTTCGAATCTCCGACCGGCCAATGAAGAATTAGAGAAATTTATTTCTGGTGATAATGTGGTTCGGATTCCACAATAAGCTGTAGGTCCCGTTGCTATGTAACCAATTGTTTCTTAGCCACATAAAATAAATCTAATCCTTCGGGCCAGCCCTAGGAGAGCTGTTAATCAGCTCAGTGGTCTGGTTAAACTAAGGTATACTTTTTTTTCCCCCCTCCTTATATTTATTTATTCTCTTTTCACCAACTTAACGTCCTCGATTCTTTGCGCACGACATGATAATCTTAAAAACTCTGAGCCATCTTTTGACATATGTTAACATTACTACCAATGATTCTGCGTATTTCCAAATTTCTCACTTATCAGTGCCTATGTCGCATATAGTACGAACAGTTCATTTCATCCGTAACAGACTTTGTTCTTTCACTCACCATCCACACTTCAGTCTTATATAGGTACTCCTCATGGCTTCCATAATCAGTACAAGTCTCTTCTCAATATATTGCACATACCACGCTACTTCTCTTGCTGCAAGGAGAGGCTTCCATTCTTCCACCATCCATATTAACTGCCATTGCTCCATAACTTTCATTGCTCCGTCTTGTTAATTTACTTATCTTCATAACCTTACTCTTTCTTACTTTGATTTTCAACTTTCTCCTGTTGCAAAATATTTCTGACTATACAAGTTTCTGCAGTTTGTCGTCACTATCCCAGTCAGTACGGTAACATCCTTAAGAATCGATTGAAAGGAAAAGATGCAAAAAATATGTATGAATGGTGATCAAAATAGAACCCAAGAAAAGCTTGATATTAAAATAGTGAAAATAAATAATACGAAAATGTATGCAGTAAAGACATTGAAAAAGTCCACTTTGACCCCAAAAAGTCCCGGTGGATATAGACTTGATGTTTTGTTGAAATTTGCACTGATTGCAAAGCTGAAAATCTATTACTTTGACCTTTGACCATTGAATATCAAAGCTGGTGAACCTGTCTCTATAGCTTTGTATGAATATGCACTGGAAATATGCATCAGGCTATGAATTATATAAACTTTCGGAAAGTAATCAACAATTCTACACTCTATTCTCGACGCATATTCATACCCCACAATATTGCATTACGTATACTTTCCTTTATTTTGGGCTTCGTGAATCACTCCAAAAACTACGCCACGACAGTCATATTTTACATAATCTAACATGTTTCTCTTCCTTCGTAAAGACCTTAATTGCTTCCAGTGCCTTATCTTCTATGCTTATAATTCTCGATACCTTCCACATTGTCTCATTATGGAATTTGTCACAAGCTTTTTTCTGGGTCCATATACATATAACCTTTTCCCTTTAATTTTGACTGTTTCTTTACAATACAAAAATTTGATTCACTCAACCTTTTTCTTTTCTACATCCACACTATTCTTCCCTTATCATGCTTTCTGTCATCAGTTTTACTTATTTCAGTTAAAATCTTGTCATACACCTATGGAATGCTAACAGTCACTGTTATCACTATACCTTAATACAGTGGGACAATTAATTCTTTTACAGATTCCTGCAGAACCTTTCCCTCATTCAAACTTACCTTACAAACCCTAGTAATCCACTCAGTTTCACTATAAACACCATCAGTAGTATCTCAATTGCAATCCCATCAACTTTTTTTTTTGACATTCTTCAACCTTTCAATTGCCCCCTTTATTCTTAATAGTGATTTCCACAACCGTACGTATATGTATATATATATATATATATATATATATATATATATATATATATATATATATATATATATATATATATATATATATATATATATATATATGTGTGTGTGTGTGTGTGTGTGTGTGTGTGTGTGTGTGTGTGTATTATTATTATATTCTTACACTTCAAAAGTGTATACGCACTTTCCATTGTAGAGTATGAAATGGATTTAAACTTAGTTTGCTTAGATCATCGAATGAAGAACGTAAAACTCCTTCAGACGGTTGAAAGTGAATTAAAACTATCTGTTTCTTCACTTTTGAAGAGCCCGAAACGTTGAACTGTGGCTGACGTTTATCCAATTTCAAGGGAAACATCGGAGAAGTTTGTGTGTGTTTTTCTTCCCGTCTTCTTCGGGATTACCCTTGTAAAACTTTTTCTTTCGGGATGCCACAAGTTGCAGGTTGTCAAAAGGGAGAATTTTCATATGTAATTTTTCTAATAGAGCAAACATTTTTCCACCTCTACAATTTTCTCATGCATTTTACCTGATTCACAGTGAAAGTGAAGTTATATGATTTGTTTTTAATGTGCAAAAAACTATTTTACCATGAACTGCTTAAAATAATATGCTCGACCTATTTTCAGTAATACGGAGCTTGTCGTTTAATGTTAAATTCATAGGTATTTTGAAATAGTTGTGGGGTGATGCGTAAAAAATTAATTTATTTCGTATCCTTCTCATTTTATTTTTAAACTTCGGGATGGTAACTATGTTATCGTGCCGCAATATATTAGAGAAGCATTTGTCAGTTATTTGTGAAGAAAAAATTTCCAGCAAACTTCCACATAAACGTTAAATTGAATGTCTTTATATTATTGCATGCCTATTTCAACGCTTCGCTGGACTGTATTAAATGTTCGTTGTTCCCTTTTAAGCTGTGAACTCGGCAGCCATTTGGTGTTCTGTTAAAGTTAGGATTATGGTTGGGATTATGTGAAAGGATTTTCCTGTATCCCTTTAGTCCTTCAATATTTCTTTTTTTAGAATATTGGACTGTTAGTCGGTTTTCGTGAAGAATGATTAAATATCACGTGAATTGATCACATTATTAGAGTCAGCTGTTGGAATTTTTTCTTCTTGAATTTCAATTTGAGCAACTTTACATTTCTCTGAAAACTGGTCCAAATGATGAGTGATGACAAATGAGACATGCTAATCGTTTCTTGCCCCGCGGCTTACATCTTCAATATGGATGTGTAAACGGTTCCATTCTGTCTAGATCTGGTTACCTTAATGTAGGCAGTCACGTTAACACTTGAAATGTGAAGTATCTTGCACTCGTACCCCATTTTACGTTGTATGTTACATATATTTTATATATATATATATATATATATATATATATATATATATATATATATATATATACTACATATATACATATATACATATACATATATATATATATATATATATATATACATATACATATACATATACATATACATATACATATACATATATATATATATATATATATATATATATATATATATATATATATATATATATATATATATATATATATATGCACATGCACACACACAGACATATATTATACACATACATATACGTATATACTCCAAGATTAAGCCTTTTCCCTTATCAGGGGATGGCTGGTTCCCAAGAGGCAACGATCACTTGCATACATATATACACACAAACATACATACACATAGAAACCACTTTCCAACAGATTAGGTGTCAACCCCAGAAAGGTGAAAAACTTATTTTTCAAACTTCATTTTTACCAAAATGAGACACTTGGTCTCGTTAGGGGTGATCATTGTTAAGCTCTCAAAGTTTGCAGAGAGAACATTTGTAACTACGGTGGTCAGAGTTCAAATCATGGTTAAGATGGTTGAGATATCTGTCATCTCGCCATGTTTAAGCCTCAGGGACTGGTGAATTCGCCACACTTTGCCTAACTCGCATGTCTTAGTGTTTTTCCCGATGTCGTTCTTCAGTACAGTGAATTTGTTGAATGGAAAACAACAGCGTGTTTTCATGTTAATCTCCTTCTACACAGAAAATTGTTTTTTATAAACATACACTTTTCATCTCTTTCTAGATTCTGCATTAATTTACAAATGTATCATTAGTATTCATATGTAAATATATTTTTATAGCTGTCGCGTTCCGTTCTAATAATGATTTTACGAATTATGATCCAGGTTACAACGTGTAGAAATGCAAGCTTCAACTAAAATTTTATTTTATTTGGTAAATATAGAAACGAGTAATTCTCCCCTCGGTTGAAAAATGAAATAAATATTTTAGATTAAATGATATGTCCATTAATTTAATTTAGAATATTCGTTGCAATAATCAAGTGGAATATTGAGTACTTCATTGCTAAAGTTGATTTGTTTATAGATTCAGACCGCGTGATTCTGCTTCTGGTTTATGACTGCCAAACATTTTGGAGCGAGTTGCACGTTTCAACTGATATATCACATGTATCACACACTTGTACTTTTAGCGTGGCACTCCATATGTCACTTGGCTTTAGAACGCGCCGCGACAGATGTCAGCATTGGTAAATTTAGAGCTGTTTGTCAAGAGAAATTGCCAAAAACTCTAATGGAGGTAGTCATTTTGAATATTGGGTGCATTCTCTGTGCTGACAGTAATAGTTGTAAATAATGTTAGTTGTTTTATATTTATCGTACCTCATTTATAGGATTGAACGGGAGTAACATAACTCGTTAAGTGGATAATATGGCAATTGAGTGAATCATTAGAATTTATTGCACATACATTATTGTATGTCATTTGAAAGTCATGGTACGCAATTCAGCTACAAATTACGTGTTTCTGGTTTTGTAGAATGGGGTAAAAAGTAATTTGAAAGTTAGGTTTCGCTTTCGGGCGACAGCTTTTTGCCATTTCTTTTATACACGACTCTACAAATCAATACCTCAGCAAGCAAGGAATGTCGGTACTTGCTATGTACGTTTGTGTAAGTATCTGTTGATCGAAAGTAAAGAGAGTTTTAAATCAACTTTTCCACGTTACACTGAATTAAGGAAATGGTCATCTCGGTCTCTTATTTTGTAGGAACTATTTATGGTAACACCCGTCAGGCCACCACCTTAGACATTTCCTCTGGAGAAATTCGCATTCTTTGGATTACGCTTTTTTTTTTTTGCTGAGCTTCGGTATTCTGTTTGCTTTAGTATTCCTTACCTCAGTCAACCCTCCGTTCTTCAGGAGATTTTACAATTACCAGCCATCTCTTCCTTAAGGGGTTTTACAATCATGCGTTCTTAAAGAGGCTTTATAATTCGATAAGAGGTTGTACAATAAAGCCTTCTTCAAGAGGTTTTATAATAATGCCTTCTTTAAGAGGCATGATTGTCGTCGATTCAATAAGAGGCTTTACAATTACCCATTCTGTAACAGGATTTATAGGCATTCATTCTGATGACGCCTTATAATCATGCCTTTTTTAAGAGGCTTTATAGTTATTGATTCATAATGAGTTTGACGATTATCCATTGTTTAAGAACCTTTACAATAACCCTTTCTTAAAGAGACACTACAATCATTCATTTTTCAAGAAGCTTTACGAGCGTTCATTTTTTAAAGCTGATGTATGATAATTCCTTAATTTGGAGGCTTTACAGCCATTCCGTCTTTAAGAGGCTGGATTATCATCCACTCTTTAGGAGGCTTTATCATTATCCATTCTTCAAGAGGCTTGGTTATCACTCATTCTCGAATATGCTTTATAATCCCTCATCTTCAAAAGGCTTTACAGTTATTCGCTTTTGAGAAACTTGACAATCGTCCATTCTTTAAAAGGCTTCGCAGTCATTCCTACTTCCAGAAGCTTTACAGCCATCCTTTCTCTGGGAGACTTTATTATTCCTCCGTCACGAGATTAGCCTATCTCTCCGTGCAGTTTTTTATATGGATTTCAAGTGATGTTGGTTTTCCACTTACTTGTATCGCTCATGTGCATTTTTTCTCGAGTAGCTTTATGGAGTTTGGAATGAACGGGAACTTGACTGGATCTAAGGGTCGCAAATCAGTCCTTATTCGGTCTTCTGTGCAGATGGTAGTTCTAATCTGGTTTGATTGGTATAGCAATGATGGCAATCGCATAAAGTTTGCTTTAGACTGTTAAGGTTTTATAAATAGGTGCTCTTTTAAATCTGATTTTGACAGTCGCATACAGTCTGTTTTTCAGTATAGGTCTTCAGAAAGCTGTGATCTTTTAAATCTGACGTTCTTAGGTACATCTGTACCATAAGCACGCTAAATGACAATAGAATATCTTTATTCTCTCAGCAGTGGTCTTTTGTGTCAGTCAAGAAGTTGCGGACCCTGGATGTTATTATCTTACCGAATTCGTGTTTCGTTTACTGGAAATAAGGTTCACAGTATTTCATGACCCCAAGTAGATCATGTCGTTGACACGGTGGTATGATACCGGCTTACTATCAGCAAGTTTTCCTTGGAAATTGAAGGAATTTGACATTTAGAGTTTTCCTGCTTTACTAGCTTCAGTAGAAATGCACTTATTTTGTGTTCGTCTTCCAAATATAAAGTTATTTGTGCTTCATCTTTCAAGCTATGATGTAGTATGAAGACTTCTTATTGGCAGAAGAGTGATTGGGGAAAAACCAAACACAGTAGGGACCGTGGTTAATAGATTTATAGTTAACTTGTTAGTTTTGCCGATTCTCCTGTATTAGCAATCAAATTCTGCTTCAGTAAACTTTATAAAGGTGTCGGGATGACAGCACTGAATCAATCCAGATACATGGCAGTCAAGAAGTGGTTGTTGATGCAGTGACTTGCATCGAGGCATTTCGTCTTTAAGGAAAAAAGTTGGTGTACCAGTTACCCCACTTTCTTTTTGTTCTGTTATTTTTTCTCAGAGCCTCTCTCTAGACCCGTGATATCCCCTTCCACCCTCCCCCCGCACCCACACACACAAGACTCTTGTCTTCTCTTATTGTTTCACCAAACGCCGAGAGGCTAATGATCCAAAGCTGGGGACTCATGGGTGATCGGAGAACCAACTTTTCCGTATCATACCTTGTTAAGAAAATGGATGCTGGATCTTCCTCTCAGTAATATTTTTGCCCTTTCTATTGGGAAGCTTAATTTATTAATTCCTTATCCAGTGCTAACTTGGTGGAACTACGTGGTTTATTTTATTCGTTGTTATCGTGGATGAAGTCTATCTGTTTGTCAGTGCTAATTTTCATTTTTTTTTTATACAATTTTGGCTTAATACTGTTTTAAATAGTCTCTATGGCAGTATGATTATTAGGCTACGTAAATGAAATATTTTAAAACTACAAAATTGATTTTATGTTTATAAGGATACTACATTCACGAGGCGGTTTGTTTCCTTTATTTCTCTTTTTTTTTTTTTTGTTTGTAGATTAAGTAAGTTAAATTATATTCATCTCTTTCTGTTTTCCCCTCTGATGTGAAAAGCATTAGCGTTCCACCTTCCTGTTTGCTTGATCTTAGGTATACTGAACGCAAAAAGAAATAATGAGCGCTTTGTGGGTCACTTGTAAACACGGATTGCCTTTAATCATCTGGTTGTGCACGAGTAACTTTAATTATCTTGGAGGGGTAAGGTTCTCAATTAAAGTCATGCAATTATTGATTTTCATAGTGTGCTGTCGTAGGTTGATGTTCATGCATGTAACCTAAAGACATTACGTCATGGGGCGTGTGTTTTTACGATGAATTTCACATTGCTAATGGCTTTCATTTCGCTTAATAGTTATGTTTTGGTCAGTCTCCCTCTCTCTCTAGATTGGTAAAAAAAAAATGAGACCTTGTAAATGGTATGCCGTATACTGGATTTCGAGTAAGATATGTTAATTTTAATCGTATCATATTTAAGCTGGCATTGGATATTTTGGCTTCGATTTGGAAAGTTATTTCATCAGTCTCGTAGATTTCCAGGTTCTTTTAAAGCAGCCCTTTGTTAGTGTTATGGAGGTGACGCTTAGAAGCAGTAAACCTTGAAGTATTGTTTGCTTTAACAACTAGACACTCGGAATCTGTGTGTGTGTATGTTTGTGTTAAGTATACCTTAGTTGAACCAGACCACTGAGCTGATTAACAGCTCTCTAGGCTGGGCCAGAAGGATTAGTTAAGCATTACGTAGTAGAGCCAATTGGTTACCTAGCAAACGGACCTGCAGCTTATTGTGGAATCCGAACCGCATTATAAGCGAAATGAATTTCTGTCACCAGAAATAAATTCCTCTAATTCTTCATTGGCCGGCCGGAGAGTCGAACTCGGGCTCAGCAGAGTGCTAGCCGAGTACGATATCGACCCGTCCAACGAGGAACTGATGTGTGTGTTTGTGGAAGCAGGAAGAAGTACTAAAGCCTTTTGTATTTAATTTGTATGATTTTATTGCACTTTCGATGTTTAATGAACTCACATTTCGCTAACCGTCTTTTATATTACTTTTGGTCTTGGGTAATAATTTCCAAATAGCATTTAAAATAAAAGCGTAGAAAATCTTGCAGTGCCATAGGTCCTGCGGTATTACGTATCCTTGGCATTAAGAGAAATATTACTAAAGCGCCCTTACAACCAACAGTAAGGTAAATGTTAATTTTTCATTACCGTAGACCAGCAACCTGAGGGAAAGTTATTAGAATTTTAGATTTTTATTCCAATATACTGCCACACTCAGAGATGATGTAGCGTCGGTGTTTATTTGAGCTCAATCTTACCTGTATATTCTGCATATTTTTCTTGAAGATGATGACTGGGTTTTTTTTAATATCGAAAGTGCCAAATATGCCATGGGTTGTTAAAATTACTTTGTTCGTTTCTTATTTGTCATGAGAGTACGTATTTATGAACATTGATCACTTACAATATTTATAATAGTATTTTATGCATAATGGCTCTTTTGAAAAGAGTGGCTGGTATGTATTCATAATGCCCCATATGTAATTTCGTAATTATAAGGCTGATATTCAATTAGCTAGTTACTGGGGTTCTAATTACCGTCAGGCATAATAAGCCGATATTATGTACGGTAACATTAGCATTAACCCTTAGGCTACCACAAAAATTTTATGAACATCGGGTTTTGACTTGGCTTTTTTTATCCTTCGAAATAAATATGCTTTTGTAATTGAATGGCTGAAGCCTTTTTAAGTGACTAGATGCTTTAGTCTTTTTAGTTGCATGACATGCGCTTTAGTTTTAATTAGAAGTAATAAGTTGTTTTACTGAAAGGGATGGCCTTGGAGAAGAACAAAGATAATCAGTACCACATTCACCCTGTCTAACGACTTCATTTAGAATGAACAACTGCAAAAAAAAAGAAAAAAAAAAGTACTTTCACCACCTCAGAAAACTCAATTATAATTACTCCTTTATCCTTATTTTCGTTTTGTTTCCCGCTCATCAACCCCTCCTAGGTCAGCAGTTCATCTTATAAGCTCCGAACTTTGATCATCCAGTTGCATTCAGCCTCCAGCTTTCTCTTTCATAATAAAACTTGGTCAACAGTCTTGCACCGTTTACCTGCTTAGACGCTGTTATATTGCACAGTATGCGTAGAGCCTCTTGCAGATATCCCACTAGAATCTATAATTATGATTCACCTCATCTGTATTTCTAGTGTCACCCATAATAATTCCTCGCAAACACTTGTGCATGTCAACCACTTCAGTTTTAACTCTCGCTGTCCCTTGGACTGACTCTCAAAGCCTTATTCAAGCGAAAATTCACTTTCATTTTTCGTTTTAAGTGGATTACTGTGCAGAATTCTGTGTGGCCGTAATAATTTCCAAATACAGTTTAACGCCAAAGAAATAAATGACTCTTTTAGCGTTATAACTGTATTACTGT
>NC_089752.1:24298000-24308000 GCF_040412425.1 Macrobrachium rosenbergii
CAGAGTAAGAAGATTGTTTAAAAAATTCCATGTATGAATTATGTTTCATATTATTGGGCCAGACAAGTAAGGAATGAAATGTGAGAAGCAAAAGAGTAATGCACTTTTTGTAAACTTACGTGAAAAATCACATAGAATTGATTGGGCCAATAGTAGTATGATGGAAGAATATTCTAACTAGAAATACCCTAGAATGTGCATTAATACAGCGAACAAATTACAAAAATAACAACATAAAGCCAGGTCAATACACTCCTGACCCAATTCTGCACAAGGTGCTCTAAAGAGATTTGAAAGTCCATTACCTCTGCTTGGTTTATTCAGCTTGAAGAACTACCTCAAATGCAGTGGCTTTTGTATGAATTAAATTAAAATTGATATATACTTCTTAAATCTTACTTTTTGTTTATAAAACCAAGTCTTCTATGCAACGTCTTGTTCCGTTGCATGTAGGTTGCAAGAAAATTCCTTGGAGTAAAGCAGACAAATCTTTCACTATTTTGTTTCAATTTTCTCTTGGCCGCGTACACTGTTTATATTTTGTATGTAGCTGTATTTCCCGTGATGTAAGTTGTATAAGTATGTCTGCGTATAATAAATGCCTTCCAAAATATTTTTGCGGTTTGGTTTTCGTTATATACTCTTTATAGCGTTGGGATTCCATTCACCTTTTATACTGACAGCGTCGCGCTTTATCTAATAATAGTTGAAATTGTGAAGGCTTTTAAAATGAGCAGTGCGGATCTCTCGGCTACATTATCTCTTGAAATAATTTGATTTGGAATCTTCAGAAATTGACTGACGATATTCAGTTTATGGGTCGGGAATAATTGCCTTTGTCTCTCCGCTGTGGTGCTTTAGTCTTTTTGTTTCTCCAAACGCTCATCTTATTGCAGGTAATCTAAGATTTCAGAAGAGAATGCAAAAAGTGAGCAATGTATTTAGTTTATCCTTAGCATATGTACCTGCTTGTATTATGTCTCAACGTCTCAGCTGTGCTCATGCTCCTGCTATGTATGTCTTAACACTTCTGTGCTCCTTGCTTGTATTATGTCTTAGCTTCTGTGCTCATGTATTGTCTTGCGCTTCTGTGCTCTTGCTTGTATTATGTCTTAGCGGTTCTGTGCTTCTTATTATGTCTTACTTCTGTGCTCCTCATATGTAATTCTTAGCGTTCTTCTTGTTGCTCTGCTTGTATTATGTCTTGCGTCTGTTCTTCTTGCTTGTTATTATGTCTTCTTCTGTGCTTCTGCTTGTATTATGTCTTACATTCTGTGCTTCCTGCTTGTATTATGTCTTATTCTGTGTTCCTGTTGTATTATGTCTTAGCACTTCTGTGCTCCTGTTATATTATGCGTATTATGTCTTAGCATTCTGTACTTCTGCTGTATTATGTCTGCGCTTCTGTTGCTCCCTTGCTGTAATATGTGTGGTGTTCTGTGCTTTCTTGCCTTATATTCCTGCTTGCACTTCTGTTGCTTCCCTGCTTGTATTATGTCTCCGCTTCTTGTGGCCTTCCTCTTGTATTATGCCAAGCGGTTCTTATGCTTCCCTGTTGTATTATGTCTTCACTTCTGTGCTCCTGCTTGTGTGTCTTAGCACTTCTGTGCTCCTGCCTTGTAATTGTGTCTTGGCTCCTTCTTGTGTCCACCAACGACCGTATTATGTTCTTAGCACTTCTGTGCTCCTGCTTGTACTATGTGTTAGCGGTTCTGTGCTCCTGCTTGTATTATGTCTTAGCACTTCTGTGCTCCTGTTTGTATTATGTCATAGCGGTTCTGTGCTCCTGCTTGTATTACGTCTTAGCGCTTCTGTGCTCCTGCTTATATCATGTCTTAGCACTTCTGTGCTCCTGCTTGTATTATGTCTTAGTGCTTCTGTGCTTCTGCTTGTAGTGCTTCCTTGCTCCTGCTTGTATTATGTCTATGCGCTTTTTTGCTCATGTTTGTATTATGTCTTAGCGCTTCTGTGCTCCTGCTTGTATTATGTCTTAGCGCTTCTGTGCTCCTGCTTGTATTATGTCTTAGCGCTTCTGTGCTCCTGCTTGTATTATGTCTTAGCGCTTCTGTGCTCCTGCTTGTATTATGCCTTAGCACTTCTGTGCTCCTGCTTGTATTATGTCATAACACTTCTGTGCTCCTGCTTGTATTATGTCTTAGCGCTTCTGTGCTCCTGCTTATATCATGTCATAGCGCTTCTGTGTTCCTGCTTGTATTATGTCTTAGCGGTTCTGTGCTCCTGCTTGTAGTGCTTCTGTGCTCCTGCTTGTAGTATGTCTAAGCGCTTTTTTGCTCCTGTTTGTATTATGTCATAGCGCTTCTGTGCTCCTGCTTGTATTATGTCTTAGTGCTTCAGTGCTCCTGCTTGTATTATGTCTTAGCGCTTCTATGCTCCTGCTTGTATTATGTCTTAGCACTTCTGTGCTCCTGCTTGTATTATGTTGTAGTGCTTCTGTGCTCCTGCTTGTATTATGTCCTAGCTCTTTTATGCTGCCGCCTGTATAATGTGTTTGCGCTTCTGTGCTCCTGCTTGTTTTATGTCGTAGTGCTTCTGTGATCCTGCTTGTATTGTCTTAGCGCATCTGTGCTCCTGCTTGTATTATGTGTTAGCGTTTCTGTGCTCCTGCTTGTATTATGTCGCAGCGCTTCTGTGTTCCTGCTCTTATTGTCTTAGTGCTTCTGTGCTCCTGCTTGCATTATGTCTTAGCGCTTCTGTGCTCCTGCTTGTATTATGTCTTAGCACTTCTGTGCTACTGCTTGTATTATGTCGTAGCGCTTCTGTGCTTCTGTTTGTATTACGTCATAGCGCTTCTGTGCTCCTGCTTGCATTATGTCTCAGCGCTTCTGTGCTGCTGGTTGTATTATGTCTTAGCGCTTCTGTGCTCCAGCTTGTATTATGTCTTAGCGTTTCTGTGCTTCTGCTTGTATTATGTCGTAGCACTTCTGTGCTCCTGCTCGTATTATGTCTTAGCGCTTCTGTGCCTCTGCTTGTGTTATGTCTTTTAGCACTTTTGTGCTCCTGCTCATATTATGTCTTAGCGCCTCTGTGCTCCTGCTTGTATTATGTCTTAGCGCTCATTTGCTCCTGCTCATATTATGTCTTAGTGCTTCTGTGCTCCTGCTTGTATTATGTCATAGCGCTTCTGTGCTCCTACTTGTATTATGTCTTAGCGCTTCTGTGCTTCTGCTTGTATTATGTCTTACCGCCTCTGTGCTCCTGCTCGTATTATGTCTTAGTGCTTCTGTGCTCCTGCTTGTATCATGTCTTAGCGCTTCTGTGCTCCTGCTCATATTATGTCTTAGTACTTCTGTGCTCCTGCTTGTATTATGTCATAGTGCTTCTGTGCTTCTGCTTGTATTATGTCTTAGTGCTCCTGCTTGTAGTGCTTCTGTGCTTCTGCTTGTATTATGTCTTAGCGTCTCTTTGCTCCTGCTCATATTATGTCTTAGTGCTTCTGTGCTCCTGCATGTATTATGTCATAGCGCTTCTGTGCTTCTGCTTGTATTATGTCTTAGCGGTTCTGTGCTCCTGCTCGTATTATGTCAGCGCTTCTGTGCTCCTGCTCGTATTACGTCTTCGCGCTTATCTGCTCCTGCTCGTATTATGTCTTAGCACTTCTGTGCATCTGCTTGTATTATGTCGTAGCGCTTCTCTGCTTCTGCTTGTATTATGTTGTAGCGCTTCTGTGTTCCTGCTTGTATTATGTCTTAGCACTTCTGTGCTCCTGCTTGTATTGTGTCTTAGCGCTTCTGTGCTCCTGCTTGTATTATGTCTTAGCACTTCTCTGCTCCTGCTTATATCATGTCTTAGCGCTTCTGTGCTCCTGCTTGTATTATGTCTTAGCGGTTCTGTGCTTCTGCTTGTAGTGCTTCTGTGCTCCTGCTTGTATTATGTGTAAGAGCTTTTTTGATCCCGCTTTGTATTATGTCGTAACGCTTCTGTGCTCCTGCTCAGTATTATATCTTAGTGCTTTTGTGCTCCTGCTTGTATTATGGTGTAGCTTCTGTGTCCTGCTTACATTATGTCTTAGCACTTCTGTGCTGCTTCGCTTATATTCAGCATATGCTCCCGCTTATTATGTCTTAGCACTTCTGTGCTCCTGCTTGTATTATGTCAGGCGCTTCTGTGCTGCTGTTGTTATGTCGTTGCGCTTAGCTGTGCTCCTGCGTATTATGTCTTAGCGCTTCTGTGCTCCTGCTTGTGTTATGTGTGCTTGTGATTCCTGCTTGTATTGTCCTTAGCGCATTCTAGCTTCCTGCTTTTATTGTCTTAATATCTGTGCTTCTGCTTGTATTATGTTTTAGCGCTTCTGTGCTCCTGCTTCATTATGTCTTAACGTTCTGTTTTCTCTGCTTGTATTATGTCCTAGTGCTTCTGCCCCTGCTTGTTTATGTCTTAGCGCTTCTGCTTCAGTTTGTGTTATGTCCTTTAGCGCTTCTGTGCTCCTGCTTGTATTATGTCTTAGCGTTCAGTGCTCCTGTTGTATTATGTTGTAGCACTTCTGTGTTCTTGCTTGTATTGTCTTAGTGCTTCTGTGCTCCCTGCTTGTATTATGTCTTAGTGCTTCTGTGTTCTCCTGCTTGTATTATGTCTTAGCGCTTCTGTGCTCCTGCTTGTAGTATGTCATAGTGCTTCTGTGCTCCTGCTTGTATTATGTCCTAGCGCTTCTGTGCTCCTGCTTGTGTTATGTCATGCTTCTGTGCTGCCTGCTTGTATTATGTCCTAGCGCTTCTGTGCTTTGCTGTATATTGTGTCTTATGGCTTGTGCTTCTGCTTGTATTATGTCCGTAGCACTTCTGCTCCTGCTCATATTATGTCGTATGGCTTCTGTGCTCTGTTGTATTATGTCGTAGCGCTTCGTCTGCTTATTATGCACTGTGCTCCTGCTTGTATTATGTCATTAGCGCTTCTGTGCTTCTGCTTGTATTATGTCTTAGTGCTTCTGTGCTCCTGCTTGTAGTGCTTCTGTGCTCCTGCTGTGTTATGTCTTAGCGCTTCTGTGCTTCAGCTTGTATTATGTCGTAGGCGCTTCTGTGCTGCTGCTTGTATTATGTCTTAGCGCTTCTGTGCTCCTGCTTGTATTATGTCTGAGCGCTTCTGTGCTTCTGCTTGTGTTATGTCCTTTAGCTCTTTTGTGCTCCTGCTCGTATCATGTCTTAGTGCTTCTGTGCTCCTGCTCGTATTATGTCTTAGCGCTTCTTTGCTCCTGCTCATATCATGTCTTAGCGCTTCTGTGCTCTTGCTTGTATTATGTCATAGCGATTCTGTGCTTCTGCTGTATTAGGTCTTAGTGCTTCTGTGCTCCTGCTTGTATTATGTCTTAGTGCTTCTGTGCTTCTGCTTGTATTATGTCTTAGCACTTCTGTGCTCCTGCTCGTATTATGTCTTAGTACTTCTGTGCTCCTGCTTGTATTATGTCTTAGCTCTTCTTTGCTCCTGCTCATATTATGTCTTAGCGCTTCTGTGCTCCTGCTTGTATTATGTCATAGTGCTTCTGTGCTTCTGTTTGTATTATGTCTTAGTGCTTCAGTGCTCCTGCTTGTAGTGCTTCTGTGCTCCTGCTTGTATTATGTTGTAGCGCTTCTGTGCTTCTGCTTGTATTATGTCTTAGCACCTCTGTGCTCCTGCTCATATTATGTCTTAGCACTTCTGTGCTCCTCCTTGTATTATGTCTTAGCGCTTCTGTGCTCCTGCTCGTATTATGTCTTAGCTCTTCTGTGCTTCTGCTTGTATTATGTCATAGCGCTTCTGTGCTTCTGTTTGTATTATGTCGTAGCACTTCTGTGTTCCTGCTTGTATTACGTCTTAGCGCTTCTGTGCTCCTGCTTGTATTATGTCTTAGCGCTCCTTTGCTCCTGCTCGTATTATGTCTTAGCGCTTCTGTGCTCCTGCTTGTATTATGTCTTAGCACTTCTGTGCTCCTGCTTGTATTATGTCTTAGGGCTTCTGTGCTCCTGCTTATATCATGTCTTAGCGCTTCTGTGCTCCTGCTTGTATTATGTCTTATCGGTTCTGTGCTTCTACTTGTAGTGCTTCTGTGCTCCTGCTTGTATTATATGTAAGCGCTTTTTTGCTCCTGTTTGTATTATGTCGTAGCGCTTCTGTGCTCCTGCTTGTATTATATCTTAGTGCTTCTGTGCTCCTGCTTGTATTATGGTATAGCGCTTCTGTGCTCCTGATTGTATTATGTCATAGCGCTTCTGTGCTTCTGCTTTTATTATGTCTTAGCGCTTCTGTGTTCCTGCTTGTATTATGTCTTAGCGCTTCTGTGCTCCTGTTTTTATTATGTCTTAGCGCTTCTGTGCTCCTGCTTGTATTATGTCTTAGCGCTTCTGTGCTCCTGCTTATATCATGTCTTAGCGCTTCTGTGCTCCAGCTTGTATTATGTGTAAGCGCTTTTTTTATCCCGTTTGTATTATGTCGTAGCGCTTCTGTGCTCCTGCTTGTATTATATCTTAGTGCTTCTGTGCTCCTGCTTGTATTATGGTGTAGCGCTTCTGTGCTCCTGCTTACATTATGTCTTAGCACTTCTGTGCTCCTGCTTGTATCATATCTTAGCACTTTTATGCTCCCGCTTGTATTATGTCTTAGCACTTCTGTGCTCCTGCTTGTATTATGTCGTAGCGCTTCTGTGCTGCTGCTTGTATTATGTCTTAGCACTTCTGTGCTCCTGATTGTACTATGTCTTAGCGCTTCTGTGCTCCTGCTTGTGTTATGTCGTAGCGCTTCTGTGATCCTGCTTGTATTGTCTTAGCGCATCTGTGCTCCTGCTTTTATTGTCTTAGCGCATCTGTGCTCCTGCTTGTATTATGTTTTAGCGCTTCTGTGCTCCTGCTTGTATTATGTCTTAGCGTTTCTGTTTTCCTGCTTGTATTATGTCCTAGCGCTTCTGTGCCCCTGCTTGTATTATGTCTTAGCGCTTCTGTGCTTCAGTTTGTGTTATGTCCTCTAGCGCTTCTGTGCTCCTGCTTGTATTATGTCTTAGCGCTTCAGTGCTCCTGCTTGTATTATGTTGTAGCACTTCTGTGTTCTTGCTTGTATTGTCTTAGTGCTTCTGTGCTCCTGCTTGTATTATGTCTTAGTGCTTCTGTGCTCCTGCTTGTATTATGTCTTAGCGCTTCTGTGCTCCTGCTTGTAGTATGTCGTAGTGCTTCTGTGCTCCTGCTTGTATTATGTCCTAGCGCTTCTGTGCTCCTGCTTGTATTATGTCCCAGCGCTTCTGTGCTGCTGCTTGTATTATGTCCTAGCGCTTCTGTGTTTCCTGCTTGTATTGTGTCTTATTGCTTCTGTGCTTCTGCTTGTATTATGCCGTAGCACTTCTTTGCTCCCTCTCATATTATGTCGTAGCGCTTCTGTGCTCCTGCTTGTATTATGTCATAGCGCTTCTGTGCTTCTGCTTGTATTATGTCTTAGTGCTTCTGTGCTCCTGCTTGTAGTGCTTCTGTGCTCCTGCTTGTATTATGTCTTAGCGCTTCTGTGCTTCAGCTTGTATTATGTCGTAGCGCTTCTGTGCTGCTGCTTGTATTATGTCTTAGCGCTTCTGTGCTCCTGCTTGTATTATGTCTTAGCGCTTCTGTGCTTCTGCTTGTGTTATGTCCTTTAGCGCTTTTTGTGCTCCTCTGCTCAATCATGTCTTAGCGCTTCTATGCTCCTGCTCGATATGTCTTAGCGCTTCTATGTCTCTGCTCATATTATGTCTTAGCGCTTCTGTGCTCTTGCTTGTATTATGTCATAGCGCTTCTGTGCTTCTGCTTGTATTAGGTCTTGTGCTTGTGTGTCCCTGCTTGTATTATGTCTTAGTGCTTCTGTGTTCTGCTTTGTATTATGTCTTAGCACTTCTGTGCTCCTGCTCGTTATTATGTCTTAGTATTCTGTATCCTGCTTGTATTATGTCTTAGCTCCTCTTTGCTCCTGCTCCTTCCTTATGTCTTACGCTTCTGTGCTCCTGCTTGTATTATGTCATAGTGCTTCTGTGCTTCTGTTTGTATTATGTCTTAGTGGCTTCAGTGCTCCTGCTTGTAGTGCTTCTGTGCTCCTGCTTGTATTATGTTGTGGCGCTTCTGTGCTTCTGCTTGTATTATGTCTTAGCACCTCTGTGCTCCTGCTCATATTATGTCTTAGCACTTCTGTGCTCCTCTTTGTAATATGTCTTAGCCTTCTGTGCTCCTGCTCGTATTATGTCTCTTGCTCTTCTGTGCTTCTGCTTGTATTATGTCATAGCCTTCTGTGCTTCTGTTTGTATTATGTCAGTAGCACTTCTGTGTTCCTGCTTGTGTCGTCTTAGCGCTTCTGTGTTCCTGCTTGTATTATGTCTTACTCCTTTGCTCCTGCTGTTATTATGTCTTAGCGCTTCTGTGCTCCTGCTTATGTGTGTCTTAGCGCTTCTGTGCTTCTGCTTGTATTATGTCTTAGCGCTTCTGTGTTCCTGCGTGTATTTTCTTAGTGCTTTTGTGCTCTTGCTTGTATTATGTCTTAGTGCTTCTGTGCTCTTGCTTGTATTATGTCGTAGCGCTTCTGTGCTGCTGTTTGTATTACGTCTTAGCACTTCTGTGCTACTGCTTGTATTATGTCTTAGCGCTTCTATGCTCCTGCTTGTATTATGTCATAGCGCTTTTGTACTCCTGCTTGTATTATGTCTTAGCACTTCTGTGCTCCTGCTTGTATTATGTCTTAGCGCTTCTGTGTTCCTGCTTGTATTATGCATTGAGATGCGTGTTTGTTTCTTTCTTTTTCCTGTTAGTACATTTTAGGTTTTGGTCTATTGAGATTTTTAATGTTGGGGGGGGGGATACCTTTTGCAAAGAATTTTAAGGGTATGTACATAATTTCAGTTTTTGTTCCTACAGAGATTTTCAGTTTGGGGTTAAATACCCCTCCCCCTCCCTTTTTTAAAAATAAATTTCCTCGAACAAAATCCATTAAACTGAAAACAAAATGGGGAACTACCTGTATGTCTGGCTTTTATTCCATTATTTCGAGGGCCTGCTTCTTGGATGAATTTTGGTGGATGTCACGAAATATTGTTTCGTGAATTTTATTTAGATCAGATTACTGAATTCAAAACCGTTTTTGAATGAGCCTTTTATATGGGTTTGTTCCAGAAGATTAATTGCTCAGACTCAAAGTGAGGAATGGTGGTATTATTGCAATGGACGAACGTTTCATTTCTTAGCTTGATAGTGGTGTTTTGAATTGTTTCATGTGAAATGAAGACCCAAATGAAGATTGGAATGGAAATATTTCTAACAGAAAGATTCCCATTCCAATCTTCATTTGGGTCTTCATTTCACATGAAACATTTCAGAATATCACTACCGAGCTGAGAAATAAAATGTTCGCCCATTGCACTAATAGAAAAATTCTGATAGAAATATTCCCATTTATTTTCCATGATATGTGTTTAGTCATTAGTCAGTCATATATTAATAATATTGCCCAGATTATATAAATACTCTAATTTTACAAAAAGTTCACCACATAGTATATCATGTATGCCCTTAAACACACTTTTTACAATGGATGATTTTAAACTAGGGAGAATTACTACCTCCAAGACACAATGTCTTCTTATTTCCCCGTACTTTCTTATATCTAAGTTTTATGACAATTTAATTATGCTCTTTCCTATAACCATATTTTTCTTATCCTGGTTGCTTGTAACTTGGCTTAGAGAGATCACTGTATTCAGACTATCCAGCCTATCTCTAGAATACGTCAAGACGCCGTAACTTCTGTTTCACCTCTTATGAAGGCTTTGTGTTGGATTGATTTGCTCTGTGTGGAATATTTAAATCATATTTGGGATACTGCATTCCCTCGTCATCTCCGCCGCAATGTCACTTCTTTTCCTTGCATAATATTTTGGTTCAAGATCTGTTGTGATTATCCTGCGTGAACACACCAATTAAGTCATCTCTTGCCACAATTCTCTGTGGAAATCAGCAGTCCTTGGATTATGTAGTTCGGAAACTGTTACTGCCAAGGATTTTATTTTTTTTTT
>NC_089752.1:24310500-24345500 GCF_040412425.1 Macrobrachium rosenbergii
CATTTGCCAAAGATTAGATCCTACTCAAAACGTAAAAGTGATGAAAATTACATTTGAAACTCGTCGGGTAGGTAACTGAGCAGAACAGCCACTATCGGTTTAGTTATCCCTATCCCTACCTTTAAAGCCAATTAAGATATTTTCCATTTTGTTTTTCCATATATTTCAGTTCCTCACCCAATATTATCTCCTTTTTTTATTATCTGAGAGATACAGATTAGGTATCTCTCAT
This sequence comes from Macrobrachium rosenbergii, assembly GCF_040412425.1. Taxonomy (NCBI): domain Eukaryota; kingdom Metazoa; phylum Arthropoda; class Malacostraca; order Decapoda; family Palaemonidae; genus Macrobrachium; species Macrobrachium rosenbergii. Next base: position 24,310,733 of record NC_089752.1, read on the forward strand.
GGTGCTGTCACTTGGGAAGAAGTGTTTCTGTCATAGACAGGGTTCATGCTTTCCTCAATCGCAGGATTTTTGTGCATTTTGCCAAGTAATACAAGGCTTAACATCAATATATATATATATATATATATATATATATATATATATATATAAAAATGTATGTGTATATATATATATATATATATATATATATATATATGTATATGTGTGTGTGTGTGTGTGTGTGTGTGTGTATGTATGTATAATGGCTATGATGGGACAAAACATTTTCAGTTTGGGAAACATGCTAGGCCCAGTAAGCCGTTCGCTTGCCCTATCTGTGGAAAACGCACACATTTATATATACATGTATATATATATATATATATATATATATATATATTATATATATACACACATACATATATATATACATACATATGCATACAGATATACACATAAATGTATGTGTGTTTGTGCATGTTTTTTCCCGTCGATATGGCAAGAGCACATTTCCCAACCTGAAAACTGTTTGGTGCCTTCCAAGTCTTTTGAAGGTTGATCTGATAAAAACTTTTATGTAACTCAGTGTTATTTGTAAGGTAAGCCCATTTTTAAAATCTGATTTGATTTATGCAAAAGGCAGGTTCATCATGCTCATGCAATAATCTCTTGATTATCTGATTGATAGAGCCAAGGACCTGTCGGATAAGGGCGAAAGCCGGATTAGAGCAAGTAAAAAAAAAAGCCAGGGTTGTTCAAGGGCAACTCCGTACTCTTCCCCGCCTAACCTTGTCAGTACTGCATACCTGTAAACATTCAAATATGCTTATAAAAACAACTGTCACACTGTAAACTGAAGGCTTTATGCAAAATGCAATTATCTACCTTTTCCCCCGTACTTGTAACAGAGTACTCTGCATAAATACTTTGAAATAAATGCAACCCCTTCTTGTCTCTCTCTCTCTCTCTCTCTCTCTCTCTCTCTCTCTCTCTCTCTCTCTCTCTCTCTCTCTCTCTCTCTCTCTCTCTCTCTCATAAATGGCACACAGTTCGGTAGGTAGGTAGCCTACCTGTGTTTACCCACAGCCTATCATGGTTTTATCACCATAATGTATTTTTGTACAGCAACTTTTTCATCAGTTGTTACCATATTATGTTACCATAGGCGAGGTACAAAATGTATGTGTGTGAACTATTGACTTAAATTGGGTGTTAAACACGGTATCTAGTTGCATAAGTCAAATAGGCTATTGCAGCTGTATTTAGGTAAAGGTGATGATAATAAAACTGACATTTTATTTACTTAATCCATTTATACTATGTTGCTCTCGTGTTATATCATCAATGTAATACGAATAACATCATCCGATCACCTGCCACATAGACTAAGTTAATGTTTGTGTTTCAGAATCAGCCTATTGAACCAACAATACTATCGAAAGAATTAGGAGAATCATTTTCAAGTTGTTAAAAGAAACGAATTATTACTGGAATTATTTTTATTTTTTGTACAAAAATGCACAATGGGTATACAAAGATAAACTAACATACTTCATGTTATAATAAAATCCCTCAAAATCACAAAACGGCTGTTTCCTCACTCGTGTCTTCGTCGTACTCGATGTTCATGTCAGTTCGTTGATGAGTGGTTGTTAATTATAAGAGATGGATATGAATTGTTTGGTAATCTAGTTTGATAGCTTAGCATAGGACAATCTACCGAAAGTGAAATTCGCGCTACAAGCTTGGCTTAATACAGTACGATCTACAAGCTGGGCTTAATACAATACTATCTAGAAGCTTGGCTTAATACAGTACGATCTATAAGCTTGGCATAACACAGTACGACCTACAAGCTTGGCTTAATACAGTAGGATCTATAAGCTTGGCTTAATACTGTACGATCTACAAACTTGGCTTAATACAGTACGATCTACAAACTTGGCTTAATACAGTACGATCTACAAACTTGGCTTAATACAGTAAGATCTACAAGGTTGGCTCAGTACAGTACGATCTACAAGCTTGGCTAAATACAGTACGATCTACCGGAAATTAAATTCATTCCACGGGCGTAGCCTAGTGCAGTATGATCTACCAGAAGTGAAATTAGAAATTCAGTAAGTGAAGGCTATTTTTATTTTCATTGTCTTTTATATAACAAGAAGGTGGAATTATTAAAGAAAAGTAATGAGTTGATGTTATCTGGGGAATCGAAAATGCAACTCGTATGATACACGAGGTATGTATGCGATGAAATGATGTTTAGGGGACGAAATTTTAAGGGTTGCATATGAGAGAGCGAATGATACTTTAGTATATACAGCATATTTCATTTGTTTTACTTATTTTGCACTGTGATGGAAATAGTTTTTGTGTAAAACACCCTGTGTTTACACCTTTAGTACATACGGCATTTCTCAGTGACGACTGTCCAAAGCAAACTCATTTTAAGAATGCTGTTTATTGAAATTAGCTTTTCATTTCATCTCATAATATCACAGAAGCTTTATTTGTAAGAGAATACAATATGCTGGAAGGGAATATGTACGCTAAATGGATAAGACGAATACACAAAAGAAAAACCTTACCATGAGGAAAGTAACATAAATTCATATTTAACCCAGAGAAATAAATATTTTATCAAAGCACGCTGACGCAATATCATTTAAACACTAGTGTAATCGCAGTGTAAATACCCGTCAAATAGGAAATTATAGGTGAACGTGATTACTGTAGTGATCACAAACTAGATCTTTAATAAATAAAATGCTGTGACCAAAGAGAAGGGAACTTCAAGTTATCTAACGGAATTTGTGTAGAACGTAATTATTAATATTGACATAATCCAAGGGATCCTTTATACACAAAACTGTAAGCAGAATGAAAAGATTAGTTTTAATTTCAAAAGATTATGCGGACAAAGGGGAAGAAGAGTTGAGATTCGTTTAAGAATTGTATCACTATCAACTCACATAAAAGCAGTATTTTCATTCGTTGAAATTACCAAAGGAACCACGTCCATATTGTCCAGTTTTAAACGTCCGTAGCTTTTTTCAGTTTCCTCCTAAGCCAACTTTCTTGGTAAGAAATAATACTAAACCCAAAGCTTTGGAGGTCTCACAGTTCAGGGACGGAAAATATACCAAATAATTCCTGTACCAATAACAATGCTCACATAATTGTTCCATTGCAACTAATGAAAAAATAGCACATCTCAACGCTGAACATGGAAAATGGATTACACAGAACCTCCCAATAAAAGTAAAACTAGTATACAAAAAGCTTTCGTCACTTCGTTCCATGTTTGTATTCTCGTAAAATTTAGCATTGTGTAAAGAACAACTGTAGGACACAAAGAAGATTGTGTATAAGCTTTCCTTGCTTTCAGTTATGAAGAGCAATAAGAACATGGCTCCAACCCTTGTAGAAAAGAACTTATTTTTATAAAGTCACATTTTTGAAGAAGCTGCTTAAAGTTCTTGAATAGTGATATAACAATCACTTTGTGTTGACAGTGATTTACAAATCCTGTTATACATTCTTTTGTTTTGACTACATGGTTAATTCAGTGAACTCTATAACCATAACCATAGAAGCTGCTTAAAGTTCTAGAATAGTGATATAACAATCACTTTGTGTTGACAGTGATTTACAAATCCTGTTATACATTCTTTTGTTTTGACTACATGGTTAATTCAGTGAACTCTATAACCATAGAAGCTGCTAAAGTTCTAGAATAGTGATATAACAATCACTTTGTGTTGACAGTGATTTACAAATCCTGTTATACATTCTTTTGTTTTGACTACATGGTTAATTCAGTGAACTCTATAACCATAGAAGCTGCTTAAAGTTCTAGAATAGTGATATAACAATCACTTTGTGTTGACAGTGATTTACAAAATCCTGTTATACATTCTTTTGTTTGACTACATGGTTAATTCAGTGAACTCTATAACCATAGAAGCTGCTTAAAGTTCTAGAATAGTGATATAACAATCACTTTGTGTTGACAGTGATTTACAAATCCTGTTATACATTCTTTTGTTTTGACTACATGGTTAATTCAGTGAACTCTATAACCATAGAAGCTGCTTAAAGTTCTAGAATAGTGATATAACAATCACTTTGTGTTGACAGTGATTTACAAATCCTGTTATACATTCTTTTGTTTTGACTACATGGTTAATTCAGTGAACTCTATAACCATAGAAGCTGCTTAAAAGTTCTAGAATAGTGATATAACAATGACTTTGTGTTGACAGTGATTTACAAATCCTGTTATACATTCTTTTGTTTTGACTACATGGTTAATTCAGTGAACTCTATAACCATAGAAGCTGCTTAAAGTTCTAGAATAGTGATATAACAATCACTTTGTGTTGACAGTGATTTACAAATCCTGTTATACATTCTTTTGTTTGACTACATGGTTAATTCAGTGAACTCTACAGTAACCATAGAAGCTGCTTAAAGTTCTAGAATAGTGATATAACAATCACTTTGTGTTGACAGTGATTTACAAATCCTGTTATACATTCTTTTGTTTTGACTACATGGTTAATTCAGTGAACTCTATAACCATAGAAGCTGCTTAAGTTCTAGAATAGTGATATAACAATCACTTTGTGTTGACAGTGATTTACAAATCCTGTTATACATTCTTTTGTTTTGACTACATGGTTAATTCAGTGAACTCTATAACCATAGAAGCTGCTTAAAGTTCTAGAATAGTGATATAACAATCACTTTGTGTTGACAGTGATTTTTCAAATCCTGTTATACATTCTTTTGTTTTGACTTCATGGTTAATTCAGTAGACTCTATAACCATAGAAGCTGTTAAAGTTCTAGAATAGTGATATAACAATCACTTTGTGTTGACAGTGATTTACAAATCCTGTTATACATTCTTTTGTTTTGACTACATGGTTAATTCAGTGAACTCTATAACCATAGAAGCTGCTTAAAGTTCTAGAATAGTGATATAACAATCACTTTGTGTTGACAGTGATTTACAAATCCTGTTATACATTCTTTTGTTTTGACTACATGGTTAATTCAGTGAACTCTATAACCATAGAAGCTGCTAAAGTTCTAGAATAGTGATATAACAATCACTTTGTGTTGACAGTGATTTACAAATCCTGTTATACATTCTTTTGTTTTGACTACATGGTTAATTCAGTGAACTCTATAACCATAGAAGCTGCCAAAGTTCTAGAGTAGTGATATAACAATCACTTTGTGTTGACAGTGATTTACAAATCCTGTTATACATTCTTTTTTTTTTGACTACATAGTTAATTCAGTGAACTCTATAACCATAGAAGCTGCTTAAAGTTCTAGAATAGTGATATAACAATCACTTTGTGTTGACAGTGATTTACAAATCCTGTTATACATTCTTTTGTTTTGACTACATGGTTAATTCAGTGAACTCTATAACCATAGAAGCTGCTTAAAGTTCTAGAATAGTGATATAACAATCACTTTGTGTTGACAGTGATTTACAAATCCTGTTATACATTCTTTTGTTTTGACTACATGGTTAATTCAGTGAACTCTATAACCATAGAAGCTGCTTAAAGAAGTTCTAGAATAGTGATATAACAATCACTTTGTGTTGACAGTGATTTACAAATCTGTTATACATTCTTTTGTTTTGACTACATGGTTAATTCAGTGAACTCTATAACCATAGAAGCTGCTTAAGTTCTAGAATAGTGATATAACAATCACTTTGTGTTGACAGTGATTTACAAATCCTGTTATACATTCTTTTGTTTGACTACATGGTTAATTCAGTGAACTCTATAACCATAGAAGCTGCTTAAAGTTCTAGAATAGTGATATAACAATGACTTTGTGTTGACAGTGATTTACAAATCCTGTTATACATTCTTTTGTTTTGACTACATGGTTAATTCAGTGAACTCTATAACCATAGGCACTGTCACCCAAACTGATGGCTGATAATTAAAATCATCATGTGATGAGATTCTAAAGCGAAAAGTAAATACAAAGAAACAAACAAAATTCGTAGTAATGTTCCTGCACTGATTAAAGATGTCTGAGTATGGCAAAGATCTGAATTCAAATATTAAATCTATGTTTGTCCTGTAAGCACAGAGCGAAACCAAGAGGAAAAGCGTTTACCGTGCAACGATAACGATTAATCAGTAAAAAAGGAATTACTTCCAGTAACGAAAATGGCATAAGAAAATAAAAATAAGAATAATTCTCCAATAATAACGACAGTAAATATCCCAAATTTCGAAAAATAAATCTTGCTGTTTCCATATTGTGGTGGTAATTTCGTTATTGCAACATCGCACATATGAGAAGGACGCAGCTCCTACTTCATAACGACAATAATAAATAGTCTTTGATGGAATTTCATTCCATCTGGGTCAGTGTCAAACTCACGGATTTAATGACAGTAATTCTACTCTGGAAATCAGCACTCTCTTTATAAGCCAAATGAAATCTAATTGCATAACCGTGTTGTGCATTCGGCGAAATTAATTTATGATGGCAAATTTGGGCAGGTATTTCGCTCTCGGTACTGATAACACTACCTACATTACACTTTTGTGTCCGATTCTTAGATAAGACACATACGCAAATATACGTTACAAAACACAGTTTCGTAGCTAAGAAATTCACTTGGTTTACAGTGGTATAAATTGAAGTCAAATATCGACATGACGAGTTTTCCAATATTGTCTGTTTAAAACGTTTTTAGTCGATCATTTCTGACCGAAGGTGAAAAAGAGTTAAATATATTTAGTTTGCTTTAATTAAGGTCCATTTTAATTACCCCCCTCTCTCTCTCTCTCTCTCTCTCTCTCTCTCTCTCTCTCTCTCTCTCTCTCTCTCTCTCTCTCTCTCTCTCTCTCTCTCTCTCTGCTAGGTGACCAATTGGTTCTTAGCCACGTAAAATAAATCTATCCTTCGGGCAGCCCTAGGAGAGCTGTTAATCAGCCCAGTGGTCTGGTTAAACTAAGGTATGCTCTCTCTCTCTCTCTCTCTCTCTCTCTCTCTCTCTCTCTCTCTCTCTCTCTCTCTCAGCTTCAACATCCCAAAGAATGCCACTGAGATTTCCTTTATATATGACTAAAGAGAAAACATTAACTTCTTCCTACGTAAGAATTGAATATAATATGCTGAAAGGGATTAAATACTTTAAATGACGGAAAAACTTCACCATGATGAAACTAACATGAACTGTCTAATGGTTCATTTGTAACCCAGAGAAATTTATCAAAGCACAATAACACAATACCACGATTTTCATATTACAGAAAGTTGTTTACAATAAACAACATTAAACCGGATAATACACAAATGAGGATGTAAAAGCCAATTATACGATGGCCGAAGGAGTCCAAAATAGTTTCCTGTTAGAGACACATGCAGAGAAACTGCACGAGGAATATTGAATCGTGAAACATTAAGCTCATTCTGTGCAATGACCAACTAAATTTCAAATGAAGTTTGAGACGGGTGCTCAGATGAATGTTGTTTTGTTTCCCACTAGCTTTCATGTAAATTACCTTTCAACTACCCGTTCAGTACAAAACGAGGCGCCTGACATTGTAACTCCGAAGGTAATACCACTAAAATAGAAGTATTGTCTGAGTACAACTTACTCAACTGATGCCTAGTCTTCTCAAAGGATTACCGAGCAATGTCCTTTTCTCTTACTGAAAGGATAAGACCTTCCTACTCCCTGGCACGAAAGGATTCAGAAACACGGAAAGAGAAAGATTCAACACGATTCTCTCTACACACAATAACTGAAATCCCGAATGTGAAACATTTTTTGGGATGAGCTCACTGGAGGTATTTTTACCGACTCTCCTCATTAAATGCATATGAAGAACGACATAACAGTACATAAGAATGCATTATGTGCAGCAACCACCAATGGAAACTATTTTCCATTCATTTGAAAGTAAAAACTTGGGGATAAAAGGCAACACTGAAACTCTCGTAACCAATATCAAAGACAAAATGCTTACGTAAAAGAAATACTTGAAAAAGCAAGCAGTCTAACGTTAAAGCTGAAGCGGAAGCGATACTACGCGAATAATGCAGAGAAATATCAAGCGTTAGCGAGGAAGCGCAAACAATTTTGTGCACAGAGTAGTTGCATTAGTGCAAGCGTTGTCCACAACCCAATAACCATGCCATAAGAAGTCCATTAAAAAAAAAAGACCTGGTTTTATTGCGGTTTTGTGAAAAGCAAAACCCTCTTGAAAAATTCTTATGGCCTTTTAACATGTGAAAAGAAATTGAGACAAATTATCAAGTGTTAAAACGCTGTGGTCTTTAATTAAAATCTGGCGCTCATAGTAGGTGATCACGAAAAAATAAATGTTGCGATGCAAGAGAAACGGATAAGATTCCAATGAAAATCATGAATTCATAAGATGAGAAGATTTCTCTCTCTCTCTCTCTCTCTCTCTCTCTCTCTCTCTCTCTCTCTCTCTCTCTCAACGCACGCCAACATATTCATATTCATATATGTTCTTGTGTAAATACAGATGAGCCATACCCCAACATTTATGTCTTTTAATGATCTTCAGTAAATGAAATTCACCTAATTGGGATATCGTAACCATATATGGGGAAAATATACCGTATTCATTAAAAATACAAGATTCTGCTTCAGTCTATATTTACCCTTTAACGCCGAAGCCCTATTTTCAAAAACGTCTCCCGTATGCCGGCGGCCTCCGAGAGGTAGCGCCGAAGCGGAAAAAAAGTTTTTTTCAAAAAATCACAGCGCGCTTAGTTTTCAAGATTAAGAGTTCATTTTTGGCTCCTTTTTTTCTCATTGCCTGAAGTTTAGTATGCAACCATCAGAAATAAAAAAAAATATCATTATCATATATAAATATTGGAATATATGACAGCGAAAAAAAACTCGTATATAATTGTATACAAATCGCGCTGTAAGGAAAACGGTTGAAGCTAATGAGTTAATTTTTTTTAGTTGTATTGTACACTAAATTGCGATGATTTTGGTATATAACAGATTGTAAAACGATTAAAGCAACACAGAGAAAATATTATCACAAAATGATGCATGAATTCGTAACGCGCGGACGTAAAAAAAGTTTTTAAAATTCACCAAAAATCAAAATATTGTGCTAGGAACTTTCCAATTGTGCCAAAATTAAAAATTGATTGAATATTACTAGGCTGTAAGTTTTTAGCTTACAATTGCATTTTTAAACCATTTCGATCGAGTTAAGTTGACCGAAAGGTTGATTTTTCTATTTATCGTTATTTCGATGTAAATATAAAAAACTGTGAAGAACTAAAAGAATGATATATTTTTGTTGTATTCTACATGAAATTGCGCACATTTTGATGTATAACACTTTATGTAACGAATAATATGAAACGGCGAAAAAATTACGGCAAGCTGACGCAAGAAATGACAGGATTTTCAGCAGAGTCCGCGCGCGCTGAGCGAAGGAAATTTTTTTTTTCAAAAATTCACCAAAAATCTACATAATGTGCTAGAGACTTTCCGTTTGTTGCAACATGACGGTAAATGATTGATTGTTACTCGAATGTAATAATTATGGCTTACGGATGCGTTTTTCGATCATTTCGGTCGAGTCAGGGTTGACCGAATGTTAAAATTTTGTCAGTTATCGTGATTTCGGCGAAAATAATAAAATACTGTTAAGAGCTAAAAGGAATGACATATTTTTTGTATTCTACATGAAATTTCGCACATTTTGATGTATAACACTTTATGTAACGAATAATATGAAACGGCGAAAAATTACGGCAAGCTGACGCAAGAAATGCTAGGATTTTCAGCGGTACGCGCGCGCTGAGCGAAGAAAATTTTTCAAAAATTCACAAAATCTAAATAATGTGCTAGAGACTTTCCGTTTGTTGCAAAATGAAGGTAAATGATTGATTGTTACTCGAATGTAATAATGGCTTACGGATGCGTTTTTCGATCATTTCGGTCGAATCAAAGTTGACCGAATGTTAAAATTTTGTCAGTTATCGTGATTTCGGCGAAAATATTAAAAAACTGTGAAGAGCTAAAGGAATCATATATTTTTTGTTGTATTCTACATGAAATTTCGCACATTTTGATGTATAACACCTTATGTAACGAATAATATGAAACGGCGAAAAAATTACGGCAAGCTGACGCAAGAAATGCTAGGATTTTCAGCGGGTACGCGCGCGCGAGCAAAGGAAAAATTTTTTTCAAAATTCACCAAAAATCTAAATAATGTGCTAGAGACTTTCCGTTTGTTGCAAAATGAAGGTAAATGATTGATTGTTACTCGAATATAATAATTATGGCTTACGGATGCGTTTTCGATCATTTCGGTCGAATCAAAGTTGACCGAATGTTAAAATTTTGTCAGTTATCGTGATTTCGATGTAAATATTAAAAAACTGTGAAGAGCTAAAGGAATGATATATTTTTGTTGTATTCTACATGAGATTTCGCACATTTTGATGTATAACACCTATGTAACGAATAATATGAAACGACCGAAAAAATTACGGCAAGCTGACGCAAAAATGACAGGATTTTCAGCGGAGTTCGCGCGCGAGACGGAGGAAAATTTTTTCAAAAATTCACCAAAATTCTAAATGTTGTGCTAGAGACTTTCCGTTTGTTGCAAAATGAAGGTAAATGATTGATTGTTACTCGGATGTAATAATTATGGCTTACAGATGCGTTTTTCGATAATTTCGGCCAGTCAAAGTTGACCGAATGTTAAAATTTTGTCAGTTATCGTGATTTCGATGTAAATATTAAAACACTGTGAAGAGCTAAAGGAATGATATATTTTTTGTTGTATTCTACATGAAATTGCGCACATTTTTATGTATAACATTTTATGTAACGAATTATATGAAACGGCGAAAAAATTACGGCAAGCTGACGCAAGAAATGACAGGATTTTCAGCGGAGTTCGTGCGTGCGGAGCAGAGGAAAATTTTTTTTTCAAAAATTCACCAAAATTCTAAATATTGTGCTAGAGACTTTCCGTTTGTTGCAAAATGAAGGTAAATGATTGATTGTTACTCGAATGTAATAATTATGGCTTACAGATGCGTTTTTCGATCATTTCGGTCGAGTCAAAGTTGACCGAATGTTAAAATTCACTTTTGGATGCTGGGTCCTTCTCCAGCATCCCAGTCTAAACTCGCCTCACACGCTCACTTCCGACAGGCAGTATGCACCTTTCACGGTCCCTGACGCAGCTGTGACATCTCTGCAAACGTTCTGTTGCAGCACGAATACCTTAACACTCGCAAAAGTTCAACAAAACACGCCTGCGTCAAAATATCGCTCTGCAAGGTGCTGCTCTGATGCTCTCTGATGCGAGATGGAAAATTCGGCGCATGCGCGTCTGGGTGACGCTCAGAAACAAAACAACAGCTGGATCCGTGAACTCCCAGCATCCGCCGAGGCGCGGGATTTGAAATCTTCCGCAAACTAGGCCTACAATTATTTTTCCGCGAATATTTAAAAAAAGCATTTTCAGTCGACGTTTGCAACGTCCACTCGGCATTCGACAGACAATTTTGGACGACGTTTAAAACGTCCAACAGGCGTTTAAGGGTTTAATGTCCGCTCTAAAGGCAGGGAACTATACCGGGGTACAAAAACTATCAGGATTTCGGCTAAATGATAATAATGCATGTTTAAAGGCATTACGTATTTGTATCATATTTGCCAAACCTCTGGGAACAGATTAACAATAAAATCGGTTCTTAACTTCCAGATCCCCTGATACACCAGAAACTATTTCCAAGCAGGCATTGAATTAAGAATTTCAACTCGCCCACGCCGCGAAAGCGCTGAACATGTTTCCCGTCCCGCCGCGGGTCCGGAGCTTGGCTAGGAAACGGATAAATTCCTGATTTCCTATTCGGAATTTCAATGGATTTCGGTGGAAACATTATCCAATTATGTTAGGAAAGAGACAAGTTAAGCATACATTATTGTATGCCATTGTATTTCGATACTTTTGTATGTGTTATTATTATTATTATTATTATTATTATTATTATTATTATTATTATTAAAGGATGCAGAGATACTTTCTCCCTCCAACATCTGTTGAGAGAGGTGGTACAGTTACGGAAAAGTATGCTACTATAATATATTTTTCAAGGCTATAGCTTTGCGCAAACTATAATCTTGCTGTCATTTCGAGAGCTACTAGTAAATTAATGCATTCATATTCACTTAAATACATTTAAAAACTATTTTCAAACTGTTGTTTATAACAAAAAAAAGAGATATTTCCAAAATGATGATATAAAGAATGAACCCTAAAAAAAAATCTGATGTTTAAAAAGATTTATGTCGCTTTTATTTTTTTCCATCAAGGTAAAACAACTAGATTCTTAATTCTATTCAAACATATTAGCAGGCAAAGTGAAAAACAGGCACGTGAAAGTGCCTTCCCCTTTTATATATGTATATATATACATATATATATATGTATATGTATATGTACAGTATATATATATATATATATATATATATATATATATATATATATATATATATATATATATATATATAAATTTCTGATTCACATCATGATCAGACAGGTCTTTCAATTGTAGAAAGGCAAGGGGCGCTGCCAATGAGCCATACAAGTCATAAAATAAGTTGGAACCTGAGTGCCATTGCACACAAAGGAATTACCTGGGCAAGCTAACAGCACGCCAGCGTGTTTTCCCCAACTTCCCGACTCACTAGTGACCCAATTGACAGCATTTCATTCGAATTATCCCTTGTGAGTGAATATATGTATATGTATATGTATATATACAATTGAGAGAGAGAGAGAGAGAGAGAGAGAACTGAGACCGCGCAGAAGTTTGTGGGATTACAAATGAGATGCGGCTGTACTGTGCTGTGGTAAAAAGTAAGTATATCTTAGTTTAACCAGACCACTGAGCTGATTAACAGCTCTCCTAGGGCTGGCCGGAAGGATTAGACTTATTTTACGTGGCTAAGAACCAGTTGGTTACCTAGCAACGGGACCAATAGCTTATTGTGGAATCCGAACCACATTATACCGAGAAATGAATTTCTTTCACTGGAAATAAATTCCTCTAATTCTTCATTGGCCGGCCGGAGACTCGAACTCTGGCCTAGCAGAGCGCTAGCCGACAACTCTACCGACTCGTCCAACGAGGAACTGTGGTGAAAATGTGTTTGAGGAGCTGTCCAGTATATGAAAGAAAGGGTGGGTGTATGGTGCGGCTAATGTTGTGGAAGTTTTACGTTTGTCGCAACGAAAGCTGTTGTATGCAAGTTTAATCTTAAAATTCTTGAGGTGTTATTTCCTCGTACGTCTGATGCAAATTGGAAGGCATATCCGGATGTCTAAGTAATTCGGCGAAAGTTCGAAGACTAAATCAAAGTTTCCATCTCTTTCTGTGCACACTCTCCCTCCCTATTATTGCTTTCTGCTTGATGACAATGGAATCCAATTTCGCTCCTCTGTCATTATTTTGAGTGTTCGTGGTGCTTCACACTTTCAGTGCAGAGCGCTTTTTTATATTTGATACCTACAAGCTTTTGAAAATGAGGTGTTTCATTTTAATAAATTCGCTGTAGTTGCTCTTGTAATATGTTTGTATTATTTGAATGTCTGTTCCTTTGTTTTCCATTTTGGCAAACACTTATTTTTTAGTTTTCTGTAAAAGAAAAGTATTGAGATGGCTTTGTCTGTCCGCCCTCAGTTTTTCTGTCCGCCCTCAGATCTTAAAAACTACAGAGGCTCGAGGGCTGCAAATTGGAATGTTGATCATCTACCCTCCAGTCATCAAACATCAAATTGCAGCCCTCTAGCCTCAGTAGTTTGTAGTTATTTAAGGTTAAAGTTAGCCATGATCGTACGTCTGACACCGCTATAGTTGCCAACAACATATGCCACCACTGGACGTGGCTGAAAGTTTCAAAGGCCGCGGCTGAGTGTTTCATAATGCATACAGCATTATACGCTGCACAGAAAACTCGATTGCGCCGAAAAAATTTCGGCGCATTTTTTACTTGTTATAATCAAGGATGCCATTGCCATTTCTTCTTTAGGCTACTTTTTTTTTTATCGCCAGTGGAGCACATTCTCTTTCAAACATATTTCTATTGGTAATTTTCCATTGAGCTCAAAAACGATATTGCAAGTCTTTTGTGGTGTCTGTTCCAATTTCTCCATCACCGAACGGTGTCATTTTACATTTATATTGTTTCTCAAAACCCAGATCAATTTCCCTTTTAACAATGGAGTTTGATCCTTTCTTTTGGTGTTAGAATCGACTCATTCCATATCTTATTTTGTTATCGCAGGCTGACCTGGATGATGCCAATATCTTGGTACATTATATGCCAAATGTAAGTCACTGGTTATCACGAATTCTTTTTCTCACAGCAGTGATGTCAGCTAGGGAGAGGGACTTTCACATATCTGAATGGAATTTCAAATTCTAAATGCTTTACCACATAAAAAAAAAAATAAATAATATATATATATATATATATATATATATATATATATATATATATATATATATATATATACATACTATATAAGCGACATAAATTATTTTCTTTGAAACCTCAGCGCTGATTTTATTTTTTGAAGAGTTCGTCCCCTGTAATATCATTTTGGAAATTATATCTTGTTTTTGTTATCAACACAGCGTTGAAAATAGTTCAGATATGTGTTTAAGTGAATATGAATGCGTTAATTTACTGGTGGCTCCATGAAATGACAATAAGACTTTGCGTTACTGAAGATGGAAAAGACTGATAATCAAGGCCTAGAAGTAGTAACTTGGAAATATGAATAAAAACATACTAGTATTTTCTGTTGTCAGCAGGTGTTTGCGTGGGTGAGTATCTCTACAACAACTAATAATAATAATAATAATAATAATAATAATAATAATAATAATAATAATAATAATAATAATGAAGAGTGAGAGTAATGCTTTTTCGGCATTGTCTGATCGAACGACCGCTGTGTAGCATATATATAAAGTATCGAAAAGCAGCGGCCATATAAAAAACACTTAACTTGCCTATTTCCTAAAGTGTCTGGATAACGTTTCCACTGAAATCCGTTGAAATTCCGAATAGGAAATGAGGAACTTATCCTGTTTCACGCCAAGCTTCCAACCCGTGTCGGGAAGAGAAATTTGTTCAGTGCTTTGGCGTAGTGGTTCAGTAGAAACTCCTAATTCATTTCCTGATTGGATATTCGATAACTTTCATTAGAAATAGTGTCAGGTGTATCAGGAAACCTAGAAATTAAGAACTGATCGTATTGTCATTGCGTTCCCCGAGATTTGATGAATGTGACCAAAATATTCTATGCCTCTAAACATATATTAATATAATTTAGCCAAGATGTTGACCATGTTTCCAAGTTTTTGTACCTTGGTATAGTTTCTGCCAAAGTAGTGAGCGCACATGAAATGTTCTTAGAGGGAGGCAAAATCGTATCTTATTAATGTTGCATTTTTGCTGCCTATTTTACTAAATCCATTCGCGACTGGAAGTAGGAAGGTCTTATCCACTCGGTAAGAGAAACGGACGTTGCTCGATAATAAGAGGATTGGGCATCAGTACTGTCAGTTGTATCAAGACAGTGCTTCTATTTAGTGGTATTACCTTCTGAATTACAATGTCAGAGAAATCGATTTGTATCAAAAGGGTAGTTTAAGGGTAATTTGCACTAAGTATGGTAGGGAACAGAATAGAATCCATTCAAACACCCTTCTCAAACTTCATTTGAATTTAGTTTGGTCTTTGCACAGTAGGGGCTTATTGTCTCATCACTACTCTTCATGCAGTCTCTGTGTGCTTCACCAATGGGAACTTTCTTTCGGAGTCCTTTAGCAATTGTGTAATCTGTTTTTATAGGATTATTTTTGTGTTGTCGGGTATAATGTTGTTTATTGTAATATCACAACTTTGCGTAATATGCAAAAGACGATATTATGTCATTATGCTTGTCTAAACTTATCCTTTTTTTATATTTAAAAGAACGTCTTAGCCGATTTAAGTTACTTCCATGACGGCGAAGTATTCGTCTTGCACATTTAGCGTATCGTTTCCCCTTTCTGCATATTGTATTCTTATATCCTCTTCTGGCTTAGGGAGATGCTAATTCTCTTTAATCTGATATTAAGGAAATATCAGTGGTATTCTTTGGGATTCTGAAGAGAGAGAGAGAGAGAGAGAGAGTTAATTGAAATGGACTCTAACGGAAGGGTATTTAAATTTATTTCACTCTTTTCCACGTTTAGACAGAAATGATGGGCTAAAAACTTTTTAAACAAACAATATGGGAGAACTTGTTATCTCGATATTTGACTTTGATTTATACAGCTGTAGGCTAGTGAATTTCTTGATGCACAAGCTGTGTTGTGTAATGTACAATATGTTAGCGCTTGTATATCACCTAAGAATCGGACACAGAAGTGTAGGCAGTATTATCAAGGCCAAGAGCGAAATGCCTGCCTCATTTACCATTGTAAAGTAATTTCACCGAATGTGCAACGTGATTATGAACTAGATTTCATTTGGCTTATAAAGAGAGTGCTGATTGTCAGAATAGAATTACTCTCATTAAATCCATGAGTTTGACATTGACTCAGACGGAATGAAATGCCATGAAAGATTATTATTGTTATGACGAAGTAGGAGCTTCATTCTTTAGGTATGTCCAATTTGCGATTGCTGGATTATCACCACAATATGGTAACCGCTTGTATTTTTTTTTTCGCAAGAGGAATCTCTACTGTTTTTAGTAATGGAGAATTATACTTATTTTTTGCTGTACATATTTGTAATTTTGCTTATTTCCTTTTGTATTGCATATTCGTTAAATGTTGCACGCTAAACTTTATTCCCTGGGTTTTGCTCTATGCTTAGAAGACCAACATAGATTTATTCTTTGGGTTTTGATTTATGCTTAGAAGACCAACATGGATTTATTCTGTGGGTTTTGCTGTATGCTTAGAAGACCAACATGATTTATTCTGTGGGTTTTGCTGTATGATTAGAAGACCAACATGGATTTATTCTCTGGGTTTTGCTGTATGTTTAGAAGACCAACATGGATTTATTTTGTGGGTTTTGCTGTATTCTTAGAAGACCAACGTGGATTTATTCTCTGCGTTTTGCTGTATGCTTAGAAACCCAACGTGGATTTATTTTGTGGGTTTTGCTGTATGCTTAGAAGACCAAAGTGGATTTATTCTCTGGGTTTTGCTGTATGTTTAGAAGACCAACATGGATTTATTCTGTGGGTTTTGGTGTATGCTTAGAAGACCAACATGAAGACCAACGTGGATTTATTCTCTGGGTTTTGCTGTATGCTTACAACATGGATTTATTCTGTGGGTTTTGCTGTATGCTTAGAAGACCAACATGGATTTATTCTGTGGGTTTTGCTGTATGCTTAGAAGACCAACATGGATTTATTCTGTGGGTTTTGCTGTATGCGTAGAAGACCAACGTGGATTTACTCTCTGGGTTTTGCTATATGCTTAGAAGACCAACATGGATTTATTCTCTGGGTTTTGCTGTATGGTTAGAAGACCAACATGGATTTATTCTGTGGGTTGTTCTGTATGCTTAGAAGACCAACATGAAGACCAACGTGGATTTATTCTGTGGTTTTTGCTGTATGCTTAGAAGACCAACATGGATATATTCTCTGGGTTTTGCTGTATGCTTAGAAGACCAACATTGATTTATTCTCTGGGTTTTGCTGTATGCTTGGAAGACCATCATGGATTTATTCTCTGGGTTTTGCTGTATGCTTAGAAGACCATCATGGATTTATTCCCTAGGTTTTGCTGTATGCTTAGAAGACCAACATGGATTTATTCTGTGGGTTTTGCTGTATGCCTAGAAGGCCAACATGGATTTATTCTGTGGGTTTTGCTGTATGCTTAGAAGACCAACGTGGATTTATTCTTTGGGTTTTGCTGTATGCTTAGAAGACCAACATGGATTTATTCTGTGGGTTTTGCTGTATGCTTAGAAGACCAACGTGGATTTATTCTTTGGGTTTTGCTCTGTGCTTAGAAGACCAACGTGGATTTATCTTATATATTTAGATTTCTGCCATGCTCTGCTACCTTTAATGATTCTGCTTATAGTTATGTGTTCTAAAGGATCACTTGGATTATGTCATAATTATTAATTGCTTTTACACAAATACCGTCAAGTAACATTTAAGTAATATACAGTAAAAGTTCCCTTCTCTTTGGTAATAGCATTAAGTTTTTAAAGATTTAGTTGTAATCACTAAAGTAATTACATTCATTTATAAGCATATATTTAGCGCGCGTTTACACTGTGATTAAACAGGAATGTTTAGGTACAGCATAACATTGATTAGAGCTTTAGAAAAATATTTTTTCAAGCTCCAGTAATTCACTTTACCATGAAATTATTATCGTTAAAGGTTTCACAGTATTTTGTTCTCTGATTTTAAATGGAAAAAGGTTAAGAATACACAGACTGTTTATAGCTGAAAGGAATAATCCATCATTAAACTCTTTATCTCCGAATGGATAATCAGTTGTGTGACAGAAAATGCTTTTGGAAGCACGAAATCCCTCTTATAGCTCAATAACCCTGAAGTGAGCTGCAATATTCTAGTGAAATAAATTACACAGCCACAGTGTATTTTGTAATGTATTATGCATCTCAACTGGTCAATGTCAGAGTTGCGAAAGGGATTGAGCTTTCCTGTACTGCAGAGGCAGAGATGAAATTCAGTTACAAAATCTGAGTAACCCTTGTTTTAACCACAATGAAAGTAAAATGGTTATTTTGAGTAAGTCAGTATAATTTTTATATTTAGTTTTCATTATTTTATCTTAGAACGTGAGGTCTGTGTGCTAACATTAAATTAATTTTTCTATAAAAAGATGTTGCTGCTTACGATTATTTTTGGTGCCAAATCTCTGAAGATGAGTCATTTTAAGGAATTGTCGGAACCGCCGTACCACTTTCAACTGACTGGACGCGAAGCAGCTTTGAGTAAAGGGATGCTGGTTAGTTTAACTGATGGGTCACACTCTTATTTCAAAGGGAATCGATTAGGAAATAGTTAAAAAAAACAGTTATTTTTAAATTAAAAAACTTTCATGAGAGCTTCATTATATGATGTTCAAATCATAACTCTTAGGAACATGGCTGGTTCCCAGTTGAGGTCCAAAGTGTCTCGATAAACTACAGATGATGTTTTTATGATTTAACGGGTCATATAAGAAAATTCTAAAATCTTTTCAATAACAGCAACGATATAAATTGCCAAATCAAACTACAACGCAAACATCCACATGTAATGGAAATTCAACTTTGCCTCAGTTGATACCCTGAGACCAATATATATGAAATTAGAAGCTTCAAATTATAGTACCATTCCGATGTATACGTAGTAACCTGTCTCCATCTTCAGTATGACAGCAAAAACTCAGAAATAAAAATGTGTATGTGTATATATGTGTTCAAATTTCTTAAGTTCAAGAATGTGTTACCAACTGAACTCTCATCTGTTGTTAACTGGCCATGGCATTTTTTCAAGAGGAAGCAAGGGTTTTGCTTTTCACAAAACCGGAATACAAGCAGGTGTTCTTTCAATGTATTTTTATGGCATGGTTATTGGGTTGTGGACAACGTTTTCATTAATGCAGTTGCTCTGTGCACAAAATTTCTCGCTACCGCATTATTTGCAGCGCGTTTTTCCCGCTGTAGCCTTAACGTTACATAGCACGCTTTTTCAGTTATTTCTTTTGCTCAAGCATTTTGTGCTTGATGTTGACGACGATATATTTAGCGTTGCTTTTCATGGACAAGTTTTTACTTCCAAATAAATGGAAAATAGTTCCCCTTTGGTGGTTGTTTGCACATTATGCAATCTTACGTACCGTTTTGTTGTTCATTATATGCGTTTAATGGGGAGAGTAGGTCAAAATACACTGACTGAGGTCATTCCAAACGATTTTTTCAATTCGGTATTTTGTATGTAGAGAATAGCGTTGAATCTTTTTCTTCCGTGTTGCTGAATCCATTCGCAACGGGGAATAGGAAGGTCTTATGCACTCAGTAAGAGAAACGAACGTTGCTCGATAATCCTATGCGAAGATTAGCCTCCAGTTATGCAAGTTTTACCAAGACAATGCTTCTGTTCTAGTGGTATTACCTTGTGAGTTACAATATCAGGCGCATCGTTTTGTATGAAAACGGTAGTTGAAGGGTAATTTGCAGTAAAGATGATAGGAAACAATACAACATTCATTTGCGCACCCTTCTCAAACTTCATTTGAATTGAGTTGGTCTTTGCACAGAATGAGCTTAATGTCTTAGGACTCAATATTCTTCTTGCAGTCTCTCTGTATGTCTCCAAAGGGAAATTGTTTTGGACTCCTTTAGCCATCGTATAATCGGCTTTGATATTTTCATTTTCACATTATTCGGTATAATAATTTTTCCAGTATTCGGTATAATGTTGTCTATTGTAACCACATAACTTACGGCAATATGAAAAAGATGGTATTGCGGTAGCAGGCGGTGATAAATTTCTCATGGGCAATTCATGTTATTTTCAGCAAAACGAAGTGTTGCTTTTCAATAATGGTGTTGTACACTTAGCATATTATTTTCCCTTTCAGCATATTGTTTTGTCTTCCCACCTAGGAAGAAGTTATCATTATCTCTTTAGTTTGTTGTAAAGGAAATCTCAGTGAGTATGTTATTCCAAGGGGTAATGAAGCCTATATATATATATAGGCTTATATATATATATATATATATATATATATATATATATATATATATATATATATATATATATATATATATATATAAGAGAGAGAAGAGAGAGAGAGAGAGAGAGAGAGAGAGAGAGAGAGAGAGAGAGAGAGAGCAAAAATGCTGTATTGCAATTTCAGCTTTCTTATGTCTCTTTCAATTCTTTGAAACAGAGAGAGAGAGAGAGAGAGAGAGAGAGAGAGAGAGAGAGATATTGCAGTTTCAGCTTTCTTAAGTCTCTTTCCAGTTCTTTGGAAACAGAGAGAGAGAGAGAGAGAGAGAGAGAGAGAGAGAGAGAGAGAGAGAGAGAGAGAGAGAGAGAGAGAGGCAGTTACAATGGACTTTCGCAAAAGGAACTTAAATATATGAATCGTGCACATTGTCAGAAATGATCGTCTGAAAAGTTTTAAACAGATAATACTGGAAAACTCGTCATCTCGATATTTGGTTTTAATTTAAACCACTGTAGATTTATTGAATTTCTAAACTACAAAACAGTGTTCTGTAACGTATATTTGCGTATGTTTCTTATCTAAGAATCGGACACAGTAGTGAAATGTAGGTAGTATTATCAGTGCCGAGAGCGAAATACCTGCCCAAATTTGCCATCATAAATTAATTTCTCCGAATGCGCAACACGGTTATGCAATTAGATTTCATTTGGCTTATAAAGAGAGTGCTGATTTCCAGAGTGAAATTACTCTAATTAAATCCACGAGTTTGACATTAATCCAGACGGAATGAAATACCAATAGAGACTATTTATTATTGTTGTTGTTATGAAGTAGGAGCATCTTCATTTAAATGTCAGGTGTTGCGATAACGAAATTATCACCTTATGGAAACAGCAAGATTTTTTTAGGATCTTTGGTGTTTTCAATGTATGGGGATTCTTTGATTTTTTTTCTTTTTTGTATCTATATTCGTTATTGTGTGTATTTAATTTTGTATTGCTTATTTTGTTATATGTTCCACGGTAAACATTTTTTCTCTGGATTTCAGTCTGCGCTTAGAAGACCAAGAGAGATTTATCATCGATATGTAGATGTCTTCTGTGCTCGGCTGTCTTTAATCAGAGCAGATACATTACTGTGAATTTGTTTGTATGTCTGTATTTTTTTCGTTTTTGATTGTCATCATATGGTGACTAATTATCAGCAATCAGCATCGTTGATTATGCTTAAAAATTAACTGATCCATCATATAGCCAAAACAAAAGAAAATATAACCTGGAATTGTTAATCATTGTTAGAATAAGGTGCTTGACGGTGTAATATTCTAGCACTGTACAGCAGTGTTATCAAACATGTGACTTCTGTAACAAAAAAATCTTTTCTCCAGGGGTTGGGGCTAGGTTTTCATTGCTCTTCATAATTGAATGCATGGAATGCTTATACGCGATATTCCTTATGCCCTGCGGTTGTTTTTTACACACTGATAAGTTGCATGTGAATACAAACATAAAACGAGGGGATAAAATCTTTTTGTACATTAGTTTTGCTTGCATGGAATGTTTGTTGCTATGCATTTTTCATGCTCAGCGATGACATATGCTATTATTAATTCAGTAGTTGCAATGTAACTGTTATGCGAATATTGTTTTTGGTGAATGAATTTTTTTGGTATTTTCTGCCCCTGACCTTTAAGACATTCCTCCAGTGATTTGGGTTCGGTAATGTTTTCTACCCGAAAAACTTGCCTAATCAGGAAATGGGGAACAGATTTGGAACGTTAAAACCATATAGTATATTGACGTGGTTCTTCTGGTAATTAAATTGAATAAAAATAGTTTTCGTGTGTGTTGTCGATAGGTTGGTGTAAAGATATTAGTTCGAAAGAATTAGGGTGAAGGACTGGCTAACGTAGGAGGTGTGAGGCGTGAGGGAGATATTAGGAAGGAAAATTTCTGTATCTGGTAAACACAAGTGTTTGTATACAAAATAGATGAAATCTGGTCAATTTGCGAATAAGGGACGTGTAGCACTGCTGATGGGCCTTCTGGGTGGGTGTATGCAACGGCTATTGGTATGGGAGTTTTCCGTTTGTCGTAACTAAAGCGTATGTTGTATGCAAGTTTAATCTTAAAATTCTTGAAGTGTTATTTCCTCGTATGTCTGATACAAATTGGAAAGCATATCCGGATGCTCAGGTAATTCAACGAAGTTCAAAGACTAAGTCAGACTTTCCAGCTCTGCCTATGCACACTCTCTCCCAATGGAATCCAATTTCGCTCCTATGTCATTATTTTGTTTGTTGTTTTAATAAGTTCGCTTTAGTAGCTCCTTTGTAATATTTTAGTGTTTATTCCTTTGTTTTCACTTTTGTCGAGCACCATTTTTATAATCAAGAACAATACTGCCTCTTTCTCTTTAGCCTACTTATTTTTTAATCACCAGTGAAGCACATACTCTTGTAAACTGTTATTTACATTGGTAATTTTTTTTTATTAAACTCAAAAATGAGATTGAAATTATTATCGTTGTGTTTTTTACTTTGAGTGTCATCGAACTGTGTCGTTGTATTTTGTGTTTCTCAGTCCGCATACCTTTCCCTTTTAACAGTGGAACTTTGTCTTTTAACAATGGGGTTTGTTTCTTTCTTTCCTTGGGAGTTAGAATGTGCTCATTCCGTATCCCTCATTTTATGTCGCACCCTAACTCAGATGAAGCCATTCGGTTAACACTTCGAACCCGTGGCAGTGTCGGGAAGAGAAACATGCTCAGCTCTTTTGTGGCTTGGTTCAGTAGGAATTCCTTATTCATTTCCTGATTGGATTTTCAAAAACTTTCGCTGGAGATAGCGTCAGGTGTATCAGGAAACGTAGAAATTGAGTGCTGATCATATTGCCGTTGCGTTCCCAGAGATTTGGTGAATGTGACCTAGGTATTCCATGCCTGCGCATGCGTCAGTATAATTTAGCCGAGATGAGGATCAACTTTCCAGTATTTTTTGTCCCCTGGTATAGTTTCTGCCAAAGTAGTGAGCGGACATCAACTACCTTCAGAATGAAGGAAAATTGTATATTTCTGATGAACTAAGTATAATTTTCCCTTATCTGTTTATTACATTCTGAAGAGCCCAATTTCATTTATTGCAGACAAAAGACATGAAAATATTTCGTAATGTTGAGGTACGGCTCATCTGTGTTTATTTACACACAAATATGAATATTAATGTGTTTGTTCGCGTAGAGAGAGAGAGAGAGAGAGAGAGAGAGAGAGAGAGAGAGAGAGAGAGAGAGAGAGAGAGACTTCCCACCTTATGAATTTAAGATTTTTGTTTGAAATCTTATTCGTTTCTCGTGCATCGCAACAGGTTTTTTTTTTTTTTTTGTTCTCCTTGAATGCCTGTTTTTAATTATTAGACGGAGCCGTTTGAACATTTAATAATTCATGTCTATGTAAGTTCTAGAATTCCCTTTCACATGTTAAGTGGCCATAACAGTTTTTCAAGAGAAAGCAAAAGTTTTGATTTTCACAAAACCGCAATAAAAGCAGGTGTTCTTGTAATGTACTTTTTATGGCATGGTTATTGGGTTGTGGACAACGTTTGCATTAATGCAATTGCTCTGTGCACAAAATTGCTTGCGCTTCCTCGCTAACGCTTGATATTTCTCTGCATTATTCGCCTCGTGTTGCTTCTGCCTCAGTTTTAGTGTTACACAGCACGCTTTTTACAGTTATTTCTTTTACGCAGGCATTTTGTGCTTGATATTGGCTACGAGAGGCGTAGCGTTGCTTTTCCTCTATCATTTTCTTTCAGTTGATGGAAAATATTTCCCTTTGGTGGTAGAATGCACATTATGCATTCTTACCAATCGTTATGTTGTTTATCATATGTGTTTAATGAGGAGAGTAGGTCAAAATGCATACACTTTGCTTATACCAAACCATATTCCCCATTCGGGATTTCAGTTAATATGTTAACCAGAATAGTGTTCAATATTTCTCTTCCTGTGTTACTGTATCCATTTGCGACAGAGAGTATGAAGGTCTTATGCACTCAGCAAGAGAAAGGACGTTGCTTGGTAATCCTATTAGAAGATTAGGCATTAGTAATGTAAGTTGTACCAAGACAGTGCTGCTGTTTTAATGGTGTTACCTTTTGAGTTACAATGTCAGGTGCATCGTTTTCTACTAAAATGGTAGTTGGGGGGCAATTAGCATTAATGCTTTTATGGAGCAAAACAACATTCATTTAAAAGCCCTTCTCAAATGTTATTTGAATTTAGTTGATCCTCGCACGGAATGAGCTTAATGTCTGAGGACTCAATATTCTTCGTGCAGTCTCTTTGCGTTTGTCGCCAAAAGGAACTTACAATACTTTGGACTCCTTTGGGCATCGTATAATCGGCTATTATAGTCTCATTTTTGTGTTGTCCGGTATAATGATGTCTATTGTAACCTCATAACTTTCGGTAATGTCCAGGAGATGGTATTGTATCAGCGTGCTTTGCTACGCTTCTCTTGTTTAAAAATAACCTCTTAGACAATTCATATTACTTTCATCACGGCGAAATATCTGTCTTGTACATTTACGTATTGTATTCCTGTCTGCGTATTGTATTCTTGTATTCTCTTGTGGCGTAGGGAGACATTAACGTTGTGTCTTTAGTCTGTTGTAAAGGAAAACGCGGTGGTATTCTTTTGGATAATAAAGCTGAGAGAGAGAGAGAGAGAGAGAGAGAGAGAGAGAGAGAGAGAGAGAGAGAGAGAGAGAGAGAGAGAGAGAATTAATCAAGATGGACCTTCACGAGAGCAAGTGAATATATTTTACTCTGTTCCGCGTTCAGCCAGAAATGTTCGACTGAAAACTTTTTAAACAGACAATTATGTAAAAGTCGTCATCTCGATGTTTGATTTTAATTAATACCACAGAAGACCCAGTGTATTTCTCAGCTGCCAAGCAGTGTTACGTTTCTTCGGGGCTGTGTCTCGTCTAAGAATCGGATGCGGAGATGTAGGTAGTATTAATAAGGCCCGAGCGAAATACCTGCCCAAATTTCTTTTATAAATTAATTTCGGGGAGTGCGCAACACGGCTGTGCAATTAGATTTCATTTGGCTTATAAAGAGTGCACTGATTTCCTGAGTGGAATTACTCTCATTACATCAGTGTGTTTAAAATTGACCCAGAAGGAATGAAATTCCATCAGAGACTATTATTGTCGTTATGAGTAGGAGCTTCGTCCTTTATATATATCAGATGTTGCGATTACTAAATTATCACACAAAATGGAAAAAAGTTTTTTTTTTTTTTTTACATTTTCGGATGAGGAATCTTTGTTGTTTTTAGCGAGGGAGAATTATCCTTATTTTTATTCTTTTTATGTCCACATTCATTACTGTATGTATTTTTCTTTGTATTGCGTATTCGTTATATGCTGCCCGATAAACTTGTACGAGTTTTGATTTGTGCTAAGAAGACTGACGTAACTTTATCAGTTATATTTAGATTTCCGCCGTACTCAGCTATCTTTAATCAGGGCAGGAAGAATTTAAGAAAAAAATTGTACATTATTTTTTTCGATTTTGAATGTCGCCAAATGATGGTTTTAATTATCAACCACCAGTTTGGTTGACACACTATGTTTTTTTATTATAGAGTTCATTGATTTCATCATGTAGTCAAAACAAAAGAAAATATAACATGGAAATGTTAAGCATTGAAAGTAAGTTCGTTGGTATTGTAATAATCTAGCACTTATAGCAGTGTCATCAGTCATAGTTATATAACTTCTACAGGGGTTGGGGCAAAGTTCGTATTGCTCTTCATAACTGAATGCGAGGAATGCTTATAATAAAATATCTTCTTCGTGTCCTGTAGTTGTTCTTTACACTTTGATGAGTTCCATATGAATAAAAACATAGAACGAGGTTACAAAAGCCTTTTGTACGTTAATTTTGTTTGCAGTGTTATATAAAGTACTTACGCATTTTCCGTGCTGAGCGATGAGATATGTTATTTATTCAGAAGTTGCAGTGCGATAGGTATGCGAGTATTGTTTTTGGTACAGAAATTCTATGGTATTTTCCGACCCTGACATATGAGACCTCCAGTGACTTGGGTTTAACGTTATTTCCTCCCCGTGAAACTTGCCGTAGCAGGAAATAGGGAACAGGTTTGGAATGTTAAAATCATACAGTGTGCTGACGGATTTCTCTGGTGATTTCCTCGAATAAAGATCGTTTTTTGTACTTTTCTTGGATGATATGTGCGGATATTGGTACAGTTCGTAAACGAATGTTGACTGCTATCTTTTCACTTGGACCATTTAGTCTTTTTGCGTTGTTACCATGAATCATAAGCTTTTGTATCAGGTGTACAGCATTGAAATTACAACTAATCTTTTCATTCTGCTTCTAGTTTTCTTTTCAAAGGGTCTCTTGGATTATGTCATTATTATTGATAATTGCGTTTTACATAAATACGGGTAAATTATCTAGAACTTCCTTCCTTTTTTGGTAATAGCATGTTATTTGTTAAAGATATAGTTCACAATAACGAAAGTAATCACGTTCACTTATAAACACACATTTGTGAGCTGTTTACGCTGCGATTGCACACACAAATGCTGAGGTTTATCCTAACGATGATTAGAGTTTACGAAGAGTATTTTTTCAAGCTTCAGTAATTCGCTGCACAGTGGAATTAATATCATTAAGTGTTTTCAGTATTTTTTCCCTTTTGTTAAGTGGAAAAAAGTTATGACTCAGGCTGTGTATATCTGAAGGGAATAGTCCATCATTACACGTTTTACTTCTAAATGGATAATCAGTTAGGTGACAGGAAATTCTGTTGCAAACACGAAATTCCTCTTAGAGTTCAATAACCCTGAAATGAGATGCAATATTCCAGTGAAATAAATTACACAGCCACAATGGATGTTGTAATGTATTATGCATCTCAACTAATGTATGGCGGGGTAACGAAAGGGATTGAGCTTTCGTGTATTGCAGAGGCAGAGATGAATTTTTATTGCAAATTCTAATTGACGCTTATTTTAACCAAAATAAAATTAAAATAACTTTGAGTAGGTCAGTATACTTAACTTTTTTATATATAGCATTCATTATTTTACCCAAAAACATGAAGTGGACTTGAAAGCATTAAATTACTTTTTTTTATATAAAACGTTACTTCTGCCTACCGTATTTTTTTCGGACTTTTTGATACATACACACACACATATATTATATATATATATATATATATATATATATATATATATATGTATGTATGTATATATATACAGTATATATATATATATATATATATATATATATATATATATATATATATATATATATATATATATATATATATATATATATATATATATATATATATATATATATATATATATATATATATATATATATATATATAACTATGTCAACCCACTTGTTGCCGTAACTGAATGGACACTGACGTCGGCGAGATAAAAATGGCATTAGCAAGGCAGAGAGTGAGTTGATACTGATTCTAAATACAAATACCCGAGTTCGACGGTGATTTTGTAGGTGGTCATAACTTATACCTCACTTGTTGGCTTTGTGGGCTAAGGCGTCACTGCTTAGTCCTGAGTTCTTGTCCTTCGCTGGTTTCGAGCCACGGGACGACGAACGTATTATCAACTAAAAATTCCCTTCGGTAACAAATATGAAAATATATTATTTCGGTGTAGGCCAGATTGGATATTAAAGGACGTTTGTAGCTTAATGCTTGTATATGAATCACGGTGATGTGATAAAATTTCATATAATATATATATATATATATATATATATATATATATATATATATATATATATATATATATATATATATATATATAATATTTCTTTCTAATGCCCTCTTAACTTCGCTGTGTTATTACAAGCACATATGTATCGAGTAATAAATGTGACCTGCAGATGTATATATATATATATATATATATATATATATATATATATTTATATATATATACACACACACACACATATATATGTATATATATATATATATATATATATATATATATATATATATATATATATATATATATATAATGTCATACAAATAAGACCGCACATAAGGCTAATACGATCTTTATTGCTATACGGACATGAATCACGGTATGGCAGTGAACTTATGTAAAAGATCCGATCGCTTTGAGAATAAAGCTTTAAGAAGAATATTAGGAGTTGGATAAAAGCTAGAAATAGAAATAATACATGAGGGGAAGTAAGAAGATCTAAATGTATATGAGGTGATGAAAAGTATATGGAGGTGGCTTAGAGATTTCCTCAACAATCCCTGGAAGAATAGTTTGAGATGATGCCAGCCGGGTCATTGGGTCACCTGAAGAATTGTCAAATCAAGGAAACGAAATGAAATTGTTGGTTTTAATCTTTGTAAAGCGACATTGCGAAATCATCGTCGAGTCGTTGCCAGAAGACATTCTCTGCGAAATGCGGTTGCCAATTTCCGGTTCGAGACAAAAGATGAAAATGATTCTCGGGTTTGCTTCTTCTCGATTGCTTTCCCGTTCAATAAGTCAGGGCCCCTCTTATCCTCGGGATACAATATTCTTAGCTCAGGAGACCGAAGCGAAAGACTTACAGGTAATATACTGCACAATGGTTTTTTTTTGGTGGGGGGTTGGGCGGGATTAATCAGAAAGAAGCGAAGCTATCTTTTTCTGTCATTTTATGTTCTTGGTCTGTATTGGATTTTTAATAGATGCTGTTTTAATCTTGGTAGTGTATTAAAATGCTATTTTTCATGTTGAAAATGTCACAGGATTAGAGAATGTTTTTTCTTGTTTGTATGTGCAATAAATGCTTGTTGATTTATGTAAATACTCATTTTTGAATAAGGTTGCAATGAGGTTGCACTTGATAATTTTAATATTATATGAACACACTTCCGAGTCTCTCTCTCTCTCTCTCTCTCTCTCTCTCTCTCTCATCCCCCTTAAGTTAAGTATACGTAGTTTTACCAGACCACTGAGCTGATTAACTTTGCTCTCCTGGGAGCTGGCCCGAAGATGGACTTTATTTTATGGCTAAGAACCAGTGTGATTTACTTAGCAACAGGACCTACAAGCTGTGTGGATCCCAAACCACATTATGGCAGGAGAATAATTTCTATCACCAAATAAATTCCTCTAACTCTTCATCAGCCGGCCGGGGGTGAACTCCGGCCCATCAGTGACAGTCTGAAGCTCAGCCGAGTCGGCCAACAAAGGGCTTTCTCATCCCTCTTAATGTAGATGAGACTTTGTGATAGAAACTAGCCAGAACTGGTACTGCTTCTGTGTAGATGAACGCTGTTGTAAATAAGGTTTGCTTTTGTAAAGCAACTTTTTATTTTCAAAGATACTGCTAGATCTGTCCCCTTATTTCAGGCGGTGTCGCATTTTGCTACCATATTTTGTGCACAGCCGCAAAGATTGATAAGGATAATAGAGTTTTTGGAGATTCTTGAATTAGGAATACCTTGCCTCCTCATAGCCCTCCCTGAATTTTCAGTCCTCTGGCAGTTTGAGCTTACATTCAAGATGCTTTGAGTTACAAGCACATAACATTTAATTGGCGGTTACATTGTATACTGTCATGCATGGCAAAATAAAAGGAAATGCGGGACTTCCTAACTCTTCTGCCTTGAAATCGATTTTTTTGTCCCGATTTTTCCTTCATAGATGATGTTAACCTCTGTTATGTAGGTTTGTTAACTAGATGGACAAGCGTCCCTTGAAAACGGTGTTCTCTATAGTTTTTCCTTTACGTGAATTTAGGTTAGAATTCTCTCCCCTCCTTAAACACTACATGGCGTATTAATGCAGTTCTGAGTTAATAGTTTCTATTCTAGCTTGTTGTGGACTACCACTATGCAGACGACAGGAGCTCTGGCGTTTGGTCTTAAATTATGTACTTCAAGTGTTCATACATTTAAAATGCCTCGGAGTGATCTACACTATCACTACCACTGCCAACGGCATTCCGACCAGTATGTATTCAGCGTTCAGAATTCTTTTTACCTAGTGCTCTTACAGGAATTGTGACAATGGCAGATTATAAATAAGCAAAACTATACCTTTTAGGCCTAATGTGTATATTTTTGTCAGGTTGCAATAACTAGATCTTAAAAGATGTGAGTAGGTTGCAAGACTCATCCTTCTGTAACTTCTTGTAAGGTTACTAGACACCAGTAATTGTTAATAGTATTTCGCATGATACAGACTTGATAGTGTGTTTCCCTATTGACATGAAAACGGGGCCGTGGACTAATTTATCCACATAAATGTCCTGTGTACTGCTTTTCTTTTAGAAGCCTACTGTCCAAACTATTTAATGAAAAATTTTCAGCAAACATTTTGATGTGTTAAAACAAAGCAACTGTAACTATGTAGGCATACCTTTTTGAAACAGCCAAGGAAAAAAGGCATCGCCCTGTATAACCTGTTCTCTAGAATTATGAAAATGTACTTAATTCAAATCGTAAGCATTCGTCGCGAAATCTTTCAGGTTTCAGTAGGCGTTTTGGATCCAGTAAAGAGGCACCCATACCAGATTTACTTCAAAAACACTTTGAATTATCAACATACAGACAACATAGGGTACCGCATAGTCCCGAGATTGGTACATGGATAGCCCTGACAATGTAATTAGAAAGTTCTGTTCACCTCCAATACTGTGTTTCTGGAGACCTCCACCGAATAAAACAACTTGAAAACATTGCTTTGAACTTTTTTCTATCAGAAGGCTGATGTTACAAAAATTGAGGACTTTTAGGACGGGTGTTTTTGAAAACTATCATTGACCTGAATCACTTGATCAGTCTCTCTCTCTCTCTCTCTCTCTCTCTCTCTCTCTCTCTCTCTCTCTCTCTCTCTCTCATTAATGATCTGAAACTGACCTGTCCCAAAAAGTTTCTGTTGCATTTAAGATTGTCGCATATTTTGAACCCCATTTAGAGATGAAAAATAAAGTTTTGTGTAATGTGTTTGCCTAAATGGTGGTGCAAGACTATTTATCTCACTCGTATATAGAACTTTCGTGGTGGAAATTATGAAGTCTCTCAGTTTTACGCTAAGATTGTTCTTGTTGAAGCCAAAAGTGAAGGATAAACAACAGTGAGTCAATGAAGTTATAGTTCCTGTTATATCGAGTCCAACAGGGAAATAAATCTGATATGAATTTAATAAAAGAAAGGAAAATAGTCAATAGATTCCTGCCATGTATCCTTTACTAATTTAATATGGAAAGACTTATTGCCTTACAATATTTAAATTAACTTGTTTGTCGGTATTTTTCACTTGTTAACTCATCAATTTGTATTGACATTTTCACGGAAAAAATATTTGTTTATTTTATATCAGTTTGTATTGACATTTTCACGGAAAGAATATTTGTTAATTTTATCGGAGATATCAATTAAGGAAATAGCAGGAAGTCACCTTCCTCCAAAACTATAAACAGTTTCACTCTGACTATTTGTTCTCAAAGTTTAAAGTCCCGAGAGATGGATGCAGTGTCATCTCCAGCATTCTTTTCCACTTTCGTCCTTTTTTCCAGAAACTTCCTCCAGCGTGAAAAAGCAAACTTTAAACCTTTTCGGAAAGTAAGAAACATTCGGTTATTTTTCTTTACGTCGTGGACCCCCGTGTTTTAGATTTTGTCATCAGGCCGTCAGTCGTTTTTAAAAATGCTATTAAAGCCGTGGGATATTAGTATTTTTGTCTTCATAAACTTGCTTTTATATAACACTCACACATACACGCACATATATATATATATATATATATATATATATAGTGTGTGTGTGTTTTATTCTATATATATATATATATATATATATATGTGTGTGTGTGTGTGTGTGTATATATAATATTATTGTATATATATATATATATGTTATACGTAAATATATATATTATGTATGTATATATATATATATATATATATATATATAGATATATATATAAGTATATATATGAGACAAAGTTATTATTAACATAAATTACGAAAGACAAAGAGGTAAAGACCCGTATGATTAAAATTCCTTCGAACTCTGCTATCCCTACTATGCCCATTCGTAAAAAGGAAAGAGATCATAGTAAGCCCTGGCGAAGGAAAATAAAAGAAATTTTAGTATCGGGAAAAATAAAAGAGCTCGGAGGAAAATCATTCATGCTCTGGTTGGTCGGACTTATGTCAACGCGGGTCCTTCCCCAAATGTGTCCCGTAAAAGTGGCAAAATGTTGAAAGGAATAGGAGGCCTGGTGTGGGCCTCAGGCTGCCCAACCAACGGAGACCAAGACTAGTTATAACGTGGCTAGAAAAATAACTTTAGTATTATAGTCTTTGGTTGGCTTTTCGACACGTTTGAGG
Organism: Macrobrachium rosenbergii; assembly: GCF_040412425.1. Lineage (NCBI taxonomy): Eukaryota > Metazoa > Arthropoda > Malacostraca > Decapoda > Palaemonidae > Macrobrachium > Macrobrachium rosenbergii. The sequence goes on from NC_089752.1 coordinate 24,343,956, forward strand.
AATGAGTGTAGTGTAGGCGGGAAGGTCATGCAAGTGCTTCGAGACTCCTCATTGTACAAGATGTGGAGAGCTAGCAGCACCACATATGTGCAGTAGTGTTAGACAACAATCTGAAAAGATATATTGACGCTTTCAGTCCTGAAGTTTTTATATGCAGCAGTATACATGGAAGAACAAAGAAAAATTAGATCAGTGAATACACATTGACTAATGATTCTGTTGTTCTGTCATATAGCGAGAGTCTGTGACAAATATCAGTTTTATAAAGCAGTGAGGACTATCAGAGGAACAGTAATTTTGGGTAGGCTTTAAATTCTATGGAGGAGCCTCTTTGTTGACAGGACTGGTGAATACTGGTTCATGTTGACATCTGCCGGCACAGCTGCCTGGTGCTGGTCATAAGGTACAGGTTCTGAAGTGGCTTGTAGTCCACATTTTTGGAGGTTGAGCATTAGTATTTGAGTTGGTATTCCATCTTCTGTGAAAAACACTAGTTGTAGCTGGCCCTTCTGCCTTTATTATAAAAACTTGTATGATTCTAAAACCGTGTTTGAGGTCTTTAAAACGCCTATAAATACTTAAACATTTTCATATGTGGCTAAAACAGGTCTAATATTCAACTATGGGAACCGATATACTATAAGATCCAGACGCTTAATGAATTACCCTCTGCAGTATAATGGGATTATCAAGCCCTTAAGTTAACAAAATGGTAAGGGTTGCACTGTACTCCAGGAAATATATAATTTCTGTCCAAAGTAGCATAGCCATACTGCTCGACATGCAATATGAATAATAAAAATCATTGTGTAAACATGGTTATGCATTCACCGTCATGAATTTCATACAGTTCTGACAGCAGTCTCAGCTGTAGGCTATACCTGAATAAGTTTTCCGAAGAGGAAATGCACGTTACGTTTTTTTTTAGTTTACCAAATGGTAGTGCTTTTTCAAATTATTTTAAATTAATGAATTAATGATTTTTCTTTTGCCTTGTGAATAATCTGGCATAACTTTCCTTTTATCAGTAGTAAGAGCTCAGTCGTAATAGACAGCAGATGGCAGCGATTATTCGCAATTAGCTATTGTAAGTTCTCGAAGTCCATCGGTCCAGAGAATACCCAAGTGGTATCTTAGACTGGCATGAGAGAGAGAGAGAGAGAGAGAGAGAGAGAGAGAGAGAGAGAGAGAGAAAAGGGTGGGGGGGAGGTTGATCAACTGATTCTTATTTGGTTTTCGATGTCCATTACTATATACCAACGTACCGAGGAATGAGAGAGTTTTTCGTAAGTCATTGCTCGCAGTAGGCCTCTTAACTGATTAATAGCACCGTACTTTTCGGTATAAAAAGAGTACATTAAGAGGATGAAGAAATAGAATTTTTGGAACTAATAACTCTCAGTAGTCCTTTTTGCTCCACAAAGAGCATGAAATGGCCAAGTTCCTAAGATTTCAGTGAGAGAGACATTTTTTGCAACTCGTTGACCTAAACTACAAAGTCTTTTAGTGCATAGTGGAGAGAGATAGAAGAGAAATATTCTCTCT
>NC_089752.1:24350500-24360500 GCF_040412425.1 Macrobrachium rosenbergii
TCAGTCCTGTTCTAGGGGCTCCCTTGCGTAAGCTTCCGATGCATTTCAATCCTAGGCCCAGAGCACTTCCTAGAGCAGCAATAACCAGGTAGTACCCATCACCGTCATGGTAGCAGTCAAATTTAATTGCCTGACCAGCGAACCACACAAAATTATATATATTTATCAGTAGATACGTATGTGTTGTTGTGTGTGTAGGTGAAAAGTTCAAAACCCAAAGAAACTATTAGTAGACAAAACCATATATTTCCATAGAGCATACTTCAGTCATGGTGACTGGTGAATGTGGAAGGCTGGTGACAGAGAAGCATATTTATATGGAGTATGCAGGTGTTGAAAAACGATGTTAATGGTCTTGGAAATGGCGGTTGTCCGGTGATGAAAGGTGTCAGTCTATCTTTCTTTAGTCCTATATTAGTTCTCACCTTTGTCAACTTGACGCGACACAAGTAGGTGCTAACCAGCGCTAAACAAAGACAGATTGACCCTTCATCACTGGACAAATGTCATTTCCAGTACTAATAACGTCGCCATTGGACATGTGCCATGTACTCGTAAATACGCCAGTCACTCGCCATCTGTCCACATGCACCAGTCATTAGGGTTGAAACATTGTCAATGGAAATATATGGGGTGGTCGTGATAATAGTGTTTATATGGGCCTTTTCAACATTATATATACATATATATATATATATATATATATATATATATATATATATATATATATATATATATATATATATATATATATACATGTATAAATGTAGAATCTACTGGTCACTTTTTTATCAGATACATACGTAATTGTAATAGTTATTAATGTTCTTCTAATCTTCAGAGTTTTCGCGCTTTTTTGGATACGTTTGTCACTGCAAAGCCTTAACCTCCAAGTGCAAGAAACATGAAGAAATTTTGATGTCGGTAGCGGTTTCCCACTATCGGACATCATAATTTCTTCATATTTCTTGGTTTTGGATCTTAAGCGTATCCAAAAAAAGCGCGAAGAATTGAGAAGTTAAGAGGGTATTTTGTTATTACAAATATATATATATATATATATATATATATATATATATATATATATATATATATATATATACATACATACATACATACATACCATACATACATATACACAGTTTTATATTATATATATATATACATATACATGTACACATATATATAAAAATTGTGTGTATGTATGTATGTATGTATCTATTATATATATATATATATATATATATATATATATATATATATATATATATATATATATATATATATATATATATAACCCAGGTCTCCTGGAGTGACAGGTCAGGCCTTTACCAGCTGACTTACAAAAGTCATAAAAGAAGTTGGAACGGAAGTACTTCTGTGCCTGATATATATATATATATATATATATATATATATATATATATATATATATATATATATATATATAATTGGGGTGTGTGTATGTCCATACAAATAACTTTTCCACTTTTTATGTGTATGTGTCGTGTATGTAGAAAGAAGTTGATGGGGAAAAAGAAACCCCCTTGCAAAAGGTTAAAAAAGCACGAGAATCAATGTATTCCCTAACAAACCCTGAACATATTTACTGTACATGCGAATGTGCAGAAAGGTTCCTGTTGATGAGATAAACGAAGCTTATTCAGCGCGTGCTTAAGTGACTGCCGCTGGATTGCCTATATTTCCATCATGAACGCGGTGCTCCCTTGACATCGAATTACAATTATTGCTTTGGTGAATTTCGATGGCTTCTGTATGCTAACGTTCCCCCACACTAATGGATTGTTGTTTATCACAGATTCCAATCGCTGCCACCATATTCCAGCCAGGCATTTTGTTTGCAAATTCTTTCCTGTTTATTTTTATTCAGGAAATCTAAATCTTTTAGTATTAGTTCAATTTTTGTTTGCCAGGTGACCGGTGAATTTTCTTCTTTCGACTTGCCCTTTAAAATGTGGAATCCTTTTTATTTGCGCAATGAAAAGTTTGCTTAACGTTTTATTGTTTACCGTTTTCGCTGTTAAAAGTTTGAATCGTTCATTCCAGATGGATGATGATCTCCTTTTATTTTAAACATATGGAATCAAGCTTGTTTACACTAAGAAAGATTAACCTAATACAGACATCGCTTTTGTTCATAAATAAGTTTTTGTTCTGTTGATCGAAGTGTTGTGTGAATGTTCTCTATATCGGTTGGCGCACAGTATTTGGTATGATTTTTCTATCGACAGCTTCCTATATATTTGGTCACGTACAGGATTATTTAAAAAACAGTGTTAACCCACGTTGAGACTCCAAACTAGGTATTGGGGAAAATAAAACGACTGCACTGTAATAAACAAAGCTCAGAGGCGAGAGCATTTTAATAAAGTTGGGGTTTTGTAAACTGACCGAGCACTAAGGAGAAAAAATATCACCGTGATTTATTATGTAAAGAATAAAGATTTGAGTTTACTTATAGATCTAAATTCTTTATGTAAAAATGCCGTCCTAAGTTATTACTACACCAGACTTTTAAGGAAAGTAGAAGACTAACAAACATTTTTTAAAGTGTGACCAGGATTTTTTTTCGTCTCGTTTGCATGTTATTAGAGATCTTTTGCTATAACCTTGGAGTCGGCATTCGCGTCCGGAATAAACGTTACCTTTCTTTCTATTTTTTAGTTTAAAATAGTGTTAATATTATCATATTGTTCACCGTCTAGCTATTTGTATCATTTGCGGGAGAAGGTTTATAGTGCATGATAATATTGCAAAGTCAGCACTGTAATGTTGAAATATCAGTTTGTAAGTTTCTTTTCAACATGAAAATATTTATGAACAGATTAATAACAATGTCTCGCAACATATAATTTATACATACATATATATATATATATATATATATATATATATATATATATATATATATATACATATATACATACATATTATATATATATATATATATATATATATATATATATATATATATATAATTATATATATATATATATATATATATATATATATATATATATATATATATATCAGATAATAGGGAGTTCTTTTTGTGCACTCTTAGTTGTTGCAAACTTTTTGTTTAATGATTTCCACTTATATTATAATTTATATATATATATATATATATATATATATATATATGTATATGTATAATATATATATATATATTCATGTATTTATAAAATTCGTCCCTCCAGCCCATTAGCTAGGAAATCAAATTTAATGGCAGCTGAAGGAGCTCCACTAAGGGCGGGTGAAATTATGTAGGCCCACCCCCATATTGCCTGATTTTGGGGGAACCATACCGACCTCATAGCCCCAGCATCGTATGATTTTTTGGGGGTAAAAAATGTCAGGGACAAAAAGACCAGTCAGGGCCATAATTGGGCAGCTATGCTGACCCTTAAGAGATTTAGCTATGAGACCTATTCCTTTTCGAACTTTGTGCTGGCTGATTGCCTCTTCCAGATCGACCGATGTTCTTGTGCCCAACCCTAAAAATTGAATGAGAGGAGATTGCAACCTCACTGTTCACTCCGTTGCTGGCCGCAAAAGCACCCAGTTGGTGTGGTCTCTCTTCCCTTTCACACTGGCAAGATTTTGAGATTTCTGTGGCCAAAATTTGTCTTTTTCAAATGAGCTCCATGCACAGATGAAATAAGGTACGTCTTGAAGTTGCAATTAACGCCAGATGAACCTCTGGCAGATCTTAACGTTACATCTTCTCTGGTCGACCAGGAACTATCCAGCTGGGATGCAGATGCTGGCTCTACCCTTACGATGGTTGTCGCAGCAGCCAAAGTAGGGAGCCCCCACTAAGCTCCTAGGGCTACCTCTGATCCTGCTCCTGACAACACTTCTGGCCTTCCCCCCAAGTTGTTGCCCTTGTTACCTCCTAGGAATGGCGTAGCCAGGCCTTGGAGGAACCCAAAGAAGAAGAAGGGGCAGAAGAGATCCAGTTAACCAATAAGAGCCACAAGCTCTCCTTGGCACTCGTGTTCCATTGACACAGTGCCGTTTCCATATCAGAGTGATCCTGGCACCTACCCAGAGGAGGTAGCCTGCGTGATCTCTGCCCAAGTAGACTAACATCTAACACCCTAGGCATCTTGTAGTACTAACCTTGTTAATAACCTTGTGATAAAACTATCCAATACTCAAGCTGGTACACCCCTGACAGCTTACCATAATTAACCCTTCAGGTTGCTCATGTCCAAAATTATTGTGTGTGTTATTCCATGAAGAATTGCGTAATCCGTAATTAATTGCATTTAGTTAGGTAAGTATCATTTAATTTAATGCCAGGACCATAGGATAGTAGACCATGTCAACAAGACACATTTACCATGTACCCAATGCCTAGGAGTAGAGTTCCCCTGTTGTCGGAGACAGCCAGTAGAAATCTGTACATACCATTGCATAGGCTAGGCTCTGCTGTGGTAAGTAAGCTAGCAAAACCAGTATCCCCTCCTAGCAGTAGGGTAGGTCCTTTTAGGTGACTGCAGTCCAAGAGCACAACTCATTTAGGGAAGCTAACTGACTAATCAAGATGAATAAATTACTTAGCCAAGGCCTTCATGCCCGAAAAGGAGTGAATGCCTTTTTAAAGGGGGAAGCTTTCACTTATTTATAAAATTCGTCCCTTCAACCCATTAACTAGGAAATCAAATTTAATGGCAGCTGGAGGAGACTCCACTATTGGGGGAGGGGTGAACTTATGTAGGCCTACCCCCACATCGCCTGATTTGGTGGGAACCATACTGACCTCTTAGCCCCAGGATCATATGATTTGTGGGGGTAGAAAGCCGTTAAGGACAAAAAGACCAGTCAGCCATAATTGGGCTGCTATGCTGACCATTAAGAGACTTAGCTGTAAGACCTATTCCTTTTTGAACTTTGTGCTGGCTGATTGCCTCCTCCAGATTGACTGATGTCCTTGTGCCCAACCCTAAAAATCGAATGAGAACAGATCGCGACCTCGCTGTTCACTCAGTCGTGGACCGCAAAAGTACCCAGTTGGTACGGTCTCTCTTCCCATTCACACTGTCAAGACTTTGAGACTTCTGCGGCCGGAATTCGTCTTTTGCAAGCGAGCTCCATGCACAGATGAAATAAGGTATGTCTTGAAGTTGCGATTAATGCCAGATTCTTTTTCTCCTTGTGAATTTCTCTCCGTTTTCAGTATTTCCAACGGCCTCCTGTAAACAAAGCCCTTTGTCTCCAAGTGGTAGCCCCAGCAAGCACATTTGGCCCCCGCGACTTGTCCCAAGCTCAAATTAAATTAACAGTGGATAATGATCAGAGCATTCCCACCATAGTGCTACCATCTCCCCAATCAAATTCAACTGATCAATTCTCCATCGTATAAGTAATTTCAAGCGAGAGAAAGTCTTTGATTTGAATGCTAACCTGGAATTCTCTTCCAGAATCCTGTTGTCTGGCTCTTCAAGTGGTCTGCCCTACCCTTGTGAACCAAAATAGCCTTAGATGTCTAATTGCCATCCTGCCACATGCAAGAGTCTTCTGATTGCCAGTGCCTGTTGGTATAGTCTAGTCCTTTGCAAACAAAGTTCAGCGTGAACTACTCATACTCATTCAGCCAGTTCAGCAGCAGAAATTCATGTGCATGTCAACTATTTCCGGGCTGTAACCCTTTCAGATTCAGCTATTTGCTATGCATTGTCTAGCTTTTATTGCTCATTGTATGTGCTTTGCTTGCTGCTCAGTCAGCCCTTTCATATTAATTTCTGATTGCTCCGTTTGTAAATAAATTCCAGTTTAAAAGTATTGACTAGTTTTTTAACAGGCGACCTCACTTCTCTGCATTTAGATGTGATATCAAGGTAAAGTCAGTTTATTCATTACACTTAATGTTTATATTCCAGAGGCTATGTGTTGGCCCTCTTAAGGCAGTTGACAAAAAAATCCATTTTCAGTCTTCCAACCGGCCTCAGAATATAACTATATATATACCATATATATATATATATATATATGTTTTTAGAAAAATGGCTGCCTAATGTTAAAAGGTACAGATGTGATGAAAGAATTTTTGGTTAAGAGATGGTACCGGTGAAAGCGTCAGTTGCAAAAAATCCTTGTATTCAGCAAATAGTTGATCATCTCAGCAGTTAATATGATGAACACGGTATTAGCCGGTCATATGACCAAGTCATCTTGGCCACAAGAGTCGTGTGTTATAGAATCCTGATTTTGTGTCTAATTCTGCCCAAGAAATTAGTTCGGTCGTTCATTACAGACCTAGATCGGGATCGTGGGAAGACATCTTTGGTGTGGCGAGCTCTTAGAATGGCAGAATAAGGTGCAGTTCAGACTCTTCGTTTTTCTATGTGAATTATGGATTTATGGTCTTTTACCCATGTGTGTGTGTGTGTGACAGCGTTTGAACTTATGTTTTACCATATTTCAGACATTTTTGATTTTGTGTGGGAAGTGGGATGGAGATTTACTATTTCAATATTCTATTTTATTGTGTTCTATATTTTACCAGTATGCTATTTACTCATGCATTTTAGACTTTTCATTATTATGTTTTTGCAATTCTATATGTTTTGGGAGTATTATCTGTGTTCATTTTCGACAGATGTCATGGTTGTGGATTTGTGGTGATGATTTTGTGGGCAAAGCATGATGTTATCATGCTGGTGTGATCATAGAGAAAGACAGTCGCAAACCTTTGCAATGTCTAGTATTTTATGGGAGACTCGAGACGAGACCTTACAAAAGTCTATAATGGAATATGTGAGAATTTTGAACTTTGCAGGCTATTAGCCATAAATCAGATTTTTTAGTTGGACTGAGACTAAATCTTGAGTTAGATGTTTTCTTAATTGACAATTTCATTTTATGATGCATTTTTAATCTTTGCTTTGTTTATTGTTGCTTGTTGGGTTGCTTTAAGTAATAAATCTATTTTTGGTAGGAAAGATTGAGTTTTCCTATATGACCCATTTCATTTTCTTTAATGTGGAGATAGAGAGAGAGAAATCCATGCGAGAATGAAAGAGATCTTTGTGAGTAAGAGAGAGAGAGGAGGAAAAAAAGACTCGCTGTAAAAAGAGAGGAAAAAGTATTGAACTTTTCCACTGCCTCTGAAGATAGAACCAATCGGTTCCGCACGTGTGTTCCTACGGAACATTCTTATCTGTTTCCAAACAGTTGTAACAATGTATATATATATATATATATATTATATATATATATATATATATATATATATATATATATATATATATATATATATATATATATATATATATAGAGCCTCGATGGCTAGGTATATATATATATATATATATATATATATATATATATATATATATATATATATATATATATAGAACTCGATGGCTAGGTCAGTAGAGCAGCTGTCTCAGACTTATAGAGGTCTGTATGGCGCGGTTCAAATCCGCAGCGACTGGTCAGAGAGGCGGACACTTTGCTATCGTGTAGACACCCTGGGATTATGTATGTAATCAATGGATAGGTTTGCTGAAAGCAGATGGGTGTTACAGACTAATACACACACAAACAAAGCCACTCCAACATCTAAAAACATAACAGACAATTTCTCCACGTCTCCAACTGTCGACCTAACCGCTCAATTCTCTGCTGCTGGGAGAAAGGGGCTGGGGATTTGCATGATACATGTACACATGCGCTACCGGGGTCTAAAGCGATGTCAGGCAGGGCAGCCGATCGAGGCTACGGTCTACCCTAACGCTAAATCAAAGTCCTTCAAAGAGGCATCGTGCTTACCCCATATGAAAATGGGGAAAATACGTTAACGAAGAAGATATATATATATATATATATATATATATATATATATATATATATATATATATATATATATATATATATATATCTATATCTATGATATCTGGATACATTTCTGTTTTATTGCTTGTTCAATTTCATGAATATATCAGATACTTTGAGATGTCGATTGAGGGTACATGTAGGCAGCCTTCCTGAGAGAATTTCTAAAATGTCAAAATATCTTTGTGGCAAAATGTTAGGTTACACGATTTCATTCTCGTTTTGCTTTCTATTTCCCCTGGGACTTTGTGCTACAATCATTTTTCCATTACAATTTAGAAGCCATTGTTAAGCTGTCATAATACTTTTCTTGTTGGTGTACTTGAAGGTTTGAATATCACCTGTGACGTTTTATATTTATTGAAGTTCGTTTCGTGGAATTTGCTTTCCGAGAAAAGGAGGAATGCAGTATATGTTGTTGACTCACATTACCTTAATGTCGGTAAATGATAGACTTCAGTCCTCTTTCCATCAGTGATGTTAAGTTCGAGATAATTCTAAATATCCAGTTACATATATGGAGCTATGACAAGACCAGGCAGGCATAACGTGGAAACAAAATAGTACAATAATTACAACAAAAAGTGTCTGAATGTCAGGAAGTCTGGAACGACGACGAGGAATTTCACGAACTCAGAGGAATACGTGAAATATACAACGCAAATCTTTCCGAGAATGTGAATATCGATATTTAGCGACTTTGTGAGCTATTTCCGTATTGGCTGCCATGATATTTTGGCGATTATTTCTCTCGGTACTTCATATCTCGATGGGCAAAACACCGAATATGCTGATCTTTTACTGACTAACCTTGATATAGTGGACAAACAAAGTTTGTTAGAGACCATGCATGATTCAGATTGTAGTGATAAGATCTTGGGAGATGATATTGCTACTTAGTGAACTCTCTCTCTCTCTCTCTCTCTCTCTCTATCTCTCTCTCTCTCTGATTGAAAAGATCATCGCTTTCTTCAAGAGAAAATTTCGACTAAAAATGATAGAAGATTTTACAAGGTAAATCTTTAAGAGACATGCGATCGAATCTCTTATATTTACATAATGATGCAATATCTGCTAGACATTATCTCTCATTTTTAGAAATTCTTTAAAAATAATTTTCTCGAACACGAACCAGTAAGAGTGAAGGATCTCAAAGCTTGATCAGCGATTCAGCATCGCTCTGACCTTTCAGTCAAGGAGAATTCTGACATGAAGGTGTTTGGGATTATTTCCTGAACCCCAGGAGAATTAATGCAACCTGTAATTGATTCTCAAATAGAGGAATAGTTTTTCAAGTAGAGAGTGCGTTATTCTGTTTTGAATTCAGTGGAAGTTAACTCTCATTATTACTAAAGGAGGCATTTTCACTCACCTCGTGGAATATCCTAGTAGTTAGGATTGTCACAGCAATTTCCTTGAAAACAAATAGTAATTTGAATATAGAAACAGAGTGCGGAAGTGGAAGTTGATTGCAATGTCGAGATTGAAGAACCAAGGTGAGTGTGGAAATGCAAGGTATACATGTTGCCCTGCTTTGGGAGGTGGGGCGCAGGGGCGGTTGAAAGCCGGGAGTATAATATCCTTAGACTCTATCCCTTGAAATACCTTTTAAATTATTCAAAGGATAAAGGGAATATTCGTAAATAAAGCAACTTTCTAATAGCATTTTAGTTTACATAACATTTTAATGACTTGAGCTCCTTCCCACTTCCACAATACCCGATTATTTGATAAAGATTTTTATTTTAATTTATTCATTTTTGGGGGTAACGGCCATGTGGTACAGTTAGGTTCTGAGAGTGATACAATGCTAGAAGAAACGATTTAAGGTCATTTCATTAAAACTCCATTTGCCTTATTTGACAGTATAGATATCTAGTATTAGTTAGTCGATCGTGGTTAAGGGTAGCCTCATCTCCAAAAAGAAGACCGCTGAGAACAGAATGATTAACACCTTCCAGGCCCAGCCCCTCTTTAAGGACCGGAAGGATCTACTCTTTTGGCTCCAGCCCGACTAAAGGGGGCTAAAGCCCTTATATTCGATCATTTTCTTTCTCAGTTCCCCATATATATTTTGATAAATTTTAAAACGGCTCATTTTTCCACGGCCAATTTTGTCTTTCGTTACGTGTAG
>NC_089752.1:24365500-24373000 GCF_040412425.1 Macrobrachium rosenbergii
TTCATTTCTTATTTGTATGTTACGTAATGTAAGATTCCTTTGGTTGCGGCTTTGGACCTTAGTTATTCTTTTATTGAACATACTGGTAATTCATGAGGTCTTGTTACAGAGCAGTTTTTTGTTGATAGTTTCTAATTTTATCGTTTGTATATTTATGTGTTTGTATGTATGTTTTTATTCCGTGGAAAAAAAGCCTTTGGCCTCGTTTTCGGTGAAAATAAAATTCCATTGTGCTCCTGTTAACCTAAGCAGTGAATTAGATACCGGTCGGATTTGGTACATGCATTTATTATTGGAGAAGTTAGTCTTGCTCGAACTCTCGACCTACCCGCGCAACAACTTCTCGTTGCTGGGAGAAAGGCGTTGGGTCTGGTATGATACATGCAACATACGCTACCGTCCCGTTGATGTCAGGCAGGGTAGCTGATCGAGACTTACGGTCTACCCTAAAGCCAAATCAAAAGTCCTTCAAAGAAGGCATCGTGCTTTACCCATACAAAAATGGGAAAAGGCACGTTAAAAGAAGAAGTCTTGAGAAAATGTAGACCAAAACAGTACCATAACATTTTAAAGTAACATTTTAAAGACACTTTTTTCAGAAGAATCCAGACGTTTCGATCTGATTAGATAATTTCTGTGGCACAGACGGGAACAGTGTTGACTGATTGTAAATGAGTGGCGTAATAATTACCAGGGTTACTGACTCCTGGTGAACAACTCTTTATTGTGTTATTCCACTTTTTTTTCAAAATAGAGTCAAAGCATGCAGGTGATCCACATCCTTTCACCCATAAAGGTGAAGACTCGTGATGAAGTCTACTATTTTGTAGTCGGTGATGTTATGTTATGGTTATTGTTGTCTCATTGTTTTCTTTCTTATTTTTCCAAAGTCACGGTTTCGCTAAACTCATTTCAATCCCTTGGTGGAGCCATAGGATTGATGTGATAAATCCATAGCTTTAAGGAATTATACTTCTCTTTCTCTTTTGTCTGTAACCTTTCCCTCGTCCATACATACCTGACAAATCCTGGTCAGACTTATTCACACCATCACCACCATATTGAGCATCTCACATGAGCTGCTAGTGTCATTCCACTCATCAGCCTCGTAATTTCCCAACTTGCATCATCAACATTCATTCTCGCCGTGATTCCATGTCATGCGAGGGGTGGGAGGATCCTTACACTGCGGAAATTATGTCAATTTGTTTTCGTAATTTTATTCGTAAGGGTATCATCATGCATGAGAATAATTCAGTTTACAATTCTTAATTCCTTTTGTGCTGGAAAACTTTTGATTGTAAAAGGTCTCAAGTGAACGAATTTTCCTGAATTATTTTTTTCACTTTTATTTCATTATGATAAGCGGTGCTTGTGCCAGATTTTCTTTGTACACTCGGCAAGGAAAGTGAGGATACAGCTTTTTAATCTTCGACATATATTGCTAATAATGCGACATCTGACAAACTTTAGAAAGGAGAGTCAGTCTTGTCTGTGTTTGCTTTTGCTTGACCTCCTATAACTTTCAATCATATCCTACGGTTCTGAAATCATTGATACTTAAATGCAGCAGTGTTTTTACAGTATTCATTCAAGTTGTAATTTGCAGCGACAGTTCTGAGCAAAATAAACATTTTTCGACATAACCTACCTACTAACCTTACATTGTATGAATTTATGACACCACAATGAACGGAATGCTTGCGTAATGGAAACGCGGATCTTCCATAATGAATCAAGAGTTAAATTTGAGCAATGTCCAACGAAAACATGGAACAATAAAGGAACGAATGCAGTGTTAAGGGATGAGAGAGAGAGAGAGAGAGAGAGAGAGAGAGAGAGAGATAGAGAGAGAGAGAGAGAGTGAGTTGCTGTTGTAAGCCTAGGCCTAGTATGTGGAGCCACTTATTTTCATTTTTTTTTTTTTCATTTAGAGATTGAGCGATACTATACTTGTATGTATGTTTTAGCAATGGAGAGAGAGAGAGAGAGAGAGAGAGAGAGAGAGAGAGAGAGAGAGAGAGAGAGAGAGTTGAGCTGCTGTTGTGCCTAGGCCTATATGTAGAGCTACCATTTTATTATTTTTTTCTTTTAGAGAGATAGCGATACTATATTTGTATAGTATGTTTTAGCAATGGAGAGAGAGAGAGAGAAAGTATGGTAACGTCAAGAAACATCCAGTTACTTGTGTTTTCCCGCTACTCCGCACATCATAGAGAACGCGCTTGCGGATTTTCGTAGATTTGGTCAACGTACCCTAGCTGTCACATCATTTACTGCCATTAATTCCAGCTGACCTTTAACACCGTGAAATATAAATATGAATGTGTAAAAATTAAATAAATTATCATTACCTCGTATGATGATGCAATAATAAGCCTGTTCATAACGGAAAACGAATAAATATTCCCGTTCTGATAAACAGTACCACACCGAGATATCCGTACACTATCTTTTAGATCTCTATGAACGAAGTCATCTGAGAAATTCTGATTACTTCGGACATCCATGGTGTTTTAAGCATCTGAACGTTTTTGTTTTGCAGATCTAATATATATGATATAATTTGCATTGTATTTTCATATTCTAGAGTAAATTTACCGAGATTATGTGTTTTATGTAAGAAAAAAATTAAAATTCGATGAACGAAATCGAATGAAAACTGTATCCTCACTTTTCTTGCCGAGTGTACATCAGCTGTTAGTATGAGATTTGATAATTCACTGAGATATTTGCTATTTTAGTAAATTAATAGCTTGACGCTGAAAAGATTATATATAATGCCTAAATGAAATTGCAGACCGTTATAATTAGTCGCACAATCCGTAATTTTTACAGTGTGCTTTACATGTTGGCTTAAATTTATTGTAAAGCAGTTTTAAATTTAATGCGTATTCGACTGCACGGGAACGTGGACCTTTCAAGCTCATTCTCGTCTGATGAGATTTTGAATCCGTGGAATAAAGGCGCTTTAGATGATAAAGTCGATGAAACCCATTACAAGGAGAATTAAGAATTTGGAATTAAAAGCATATTGTAATCGCAACACATCTGCTCCCAGTAACTACATGGCTTTTTAGTTATGCCCTGTATTACAATAAGCTTTTAAATTACAACTATATTCCGCCTCTACCTCATTAGGCATTCAGTTATTCGTGACTCCTGGAAACGAGTTACCCGTAGAAATTCGCTCACAAGTTTCATTGGTTCTCTTAATAGCCTGTTGTGGTTATATTGTTTTAACAGCAGTTTCTGCATAGAAACACCTTAAGAGGAACTTTGACAATGCTTATCGTCTATTTATGCAAGCAAGTTGTCTGGAATGGTTTTCAGAATATTTGTCTCGAGGGTTAACGTTCTGTCCTCTTCCCCTTTACAATAATAAGACTTTATTCTTGGAATCATTAATTGCTTCGATAATACCCGGAAGATATAATATGTAATAGCGAGGATTGACATAAGTACTTGCAACGCAATACTTTTTCGCTAAAACATCCGTACTTTGATCTGTTGTTTTGATTTCTCGCAGCAAGATGCATTACCTTTCATGAATGTTTGTTGTACACCAGAATGAATGAATATTGAATATATCCACACCACCCCTTGACAACAGGAAAGTGGAGTATACGTTTCGAATTACCTAAAAAGGGAAAATCTTGTATGACAATATTTCTTGAATACCTCAAAAAAATGTGGCATTGGGTTACCAGAGGTTTGGAACCGTTTAACCCTTTGTAACAAAGAATTTATTTGGATAAGAGTCTTTGTTATCGCCATTCTGTTGTGTTTTTACTTTGGATTTTAATCGGTTTGTATTTTTTATTTTACTTATTATGAATCTGTTGTTCATTTGTATGCCAGCAACGAATCATAGGTAAATATTAAAAATTCAATATCGCCAGGTAATTTATGTCTTGATATTTGAAAACATACAAAAATCGTACGTGAATTATGACAAAACTATCATGGTGGGGAGGGTTGATTTCGCTTTTAAGTACAGGTTTTGAATTCGGTTTGAATATGTACAACAGAGTCGAAATCAACTCTTATCTCTCGTGGTTTTATCGAATGGTTATAAAATACAAAAGGTATGAAGTAGGTTTGATTCGTGGCAGTGGCAGATTCACTTATCATTTATAATTGCGTTTCTTGTAAGTTACTCCCGTGGTGAAGTGAATTCGATATGAAAGGTGGCTTAATATTTGCGAGAATGAATAAGTCATGTGGGAAATAGTAACAAACCTATCATGAAATATCTGTGGTGGAGATGTATTGATATTGATTCTAAGCACAGAACCAAAATTAGAACGGAATATGTACAGTAGGCATTCCCAAGGTAAAATTATATCAAAGGAGAATTTAAGGATATTATTTGAGATATATGCAGTATACACACACACACACACACACACACACATACATATATATATATATATATATATATATATATATTATATATATATATTGTATATATATAAATATATATATATATATATATATATATATATAGATATATATATATATATATATGTGTGTGTGTGTGTGTGCATAAAAGTACTATGTGTATATATATTTATTATGTGTATATATATTTTTTTTAAGTTCCACACATGGCATGATAGATTTCACTGGCAAAACACGACGTTACCGCCCCTTTGAGCTAGGGATGGCTAGTTTGATGGAGCCCAAACGTTCATCAGGAGACAGCACCTGGTTCTCTCAGGTCCTAACTGGGCTGAGGTAGGGGCTTTTACCAAAAATACAGTTAAGTTTCTTGGGCGAGCAGTGAAATTTTCCAGATGATTGGTTATTGACTAAATAGGATTTTTCTTTTAGAGTTTTATTAATCTGATTCTTAGATGTTCGTCTACTTTATTAATC
The DNA here is from genome assembly GCF_040412425.1 of Macrobrachium rosenbergii. Classification (NCBI taxonomy): domain Eukaryota; kingdom Metazoa; phylum Arthropoda; class Malacostraca; order Decapoda; family Palaemonidae; genus Macrobrachium; species Macrobrachium rosenbergii. The sequence continues at coordinate 24,370,382 of NC_089752.1, forward strand.
TCCTTTCTTCCCTTTTTTATCTTCTATCTTTTAGTCTCTGTAGTTATAGGATGAAAATGTTAAATGGAAAGGCTTGTGCTACCTACCTTTATTTTCAAGGAATCTTTCTCGAGTGCCGTCGTTAAAATCAATTGTAACAAAGGTTAAGGTTTTTTCTTTTGCACAAAAAATTCGAATATATTTCATGTCCATTTTTAAAGGAATCTTGTGGACATTTAAGGAATCAGCCTTCGATTAGAAAATATCACAAAATTTTGCCAGTCCGTGTTCACAGTTGCCACTTCATGTGGAACAAAGAAGTGGGAGTTAAAGTACCGTTTAGTAACCCAAAGTCATGGATCAGGACGTTTTTAACGTCTGATTTTTGCTCTGCAGTACATATTTCAGCATAATTGTTGTTCTGAAGGAAAGGAATTGTATCACGGTAACCCTTGTGTAAGATAAGTTTCTGCCTTCATTGTTAAAGTTTTGCCGCATACCTGAGCTCTTTTATTATATACAGATAAGTCTTGGGAGCCGTTTTTCACCGATGTAAGGAAATCTAATTTTTAAGAATGATCCCTGTATGTACTTATTCATATGGATTTATGTAGATTTTGAGAATCTTCATTATTGCTGTAATAATGCAAGAATAATTGCCTTTATATATATATATATATATATATATATATATATATAATATATATATATATATATACATATATATATATACATATATATATACACCTATATATATTTATGTATTTATTTATTTATATATTTATTTATTTATTTATTTATTTATTTATATAAAATGTACAGTGACCTGTCTGCTCGGCTAATCTGATCAGCCAACCAGTCCCTTTTACCACTAAATCATCGGTGGCTAACTTAAGATGGTATTTTGTTTGAGGAGCAACATAATACTTGAAATTTATTTCCTTGCGTATATGCGCCCTCTCACGCTTGTTATTGGTGTGAGAGATGGAGAATAAATCTTTCTTTTTCTCGGAAGCAGCATGCGGTGCCTCTGGAAAGTGTGTGGATAAATATGTAGATCATGTTTACCTTACGGCAAGTCTCTTCTTGTTCACCATGTTTGTAGCTCTTCGTTGTGAGAGTCGGTAGAGTTGTGGGCTAGCACTCGCTAGTCCCGAGTTCGAGTCTCCGGCCGGCTAATGAAGAATTAGAGGAATTTATTTCTGGTGATAGAAATTCATGTCTCGCTATAATGGTTCCGGATTCCACACAGTAAGCTGTAGGTCCCGTTGCTAAGTAACCAATTGGTTCTTAGCCACGTAAAATAAGTCTAATCCTTCAGGCCAGCCCTAGGAGCTGTTAATCAGCTCAGTGGCCTGTAAAACAGGTAAAACTAAGGTATACTTAACTTTTTCTCACCATGTTTGTTAAGCTCTCTCTCTCTCTCTCTCTCTCTCTCTCTCTCTCTCATTAAAAAATCAAGAGAGAAATCTCATTTGTAAAAGGCAGTTCATGATTTATAGAACCTAATAATTTCATCTAGACATATTTCCTATAACTCTTAGCATATTTTCTAAGTGTTGTAAATTTTTGAACTATTTTTAAATCCGTATTTTGTGGATTGTTGCTTACACATTCTTTTAAGAGGATGTCATAGGCCCTGATATTTTCACGTAGGTGCGAAATCAGTACTGTATTTTAAAATATGTTTCCCTCGATGACATAAAGAAATATAGAAATTACGTCGTAATATATTACTATTGTTTCTTATATTGATTTTATAGTGTCATCTTTCGTTCTAAAAAAATGCTTTTTTCTGATGTTAGTGAGGGCCATGTTTAAGTCATGTATTCCCTTTCACTGTCAATGGACCAGTGTTTTTAATTCAGAATATGGATTAATATACGTCACGGGGAGGAATACGTGATAGGAACATTGCACCGCATTATGGCGTCCATTAATCATTCACTTCTGTACCAAACTTCGCTTTTATTTGTGATAAAAATTTAGTGAAATAGGGTAATGTCACATCACTAAACGAGATTTATAAAAGAAAGCTGTCATTGTCTTGATGTTACACACACGTCAACTAAATGGAAGGGTCTTTAGATGTCTGCTTCTTGCTTTACGTCGTTGTCGCTCTAGAAGAAGAAAATATCTTACATTACTTCGTCCCTCACTGTGAAAAATCTTCCCGCCTTCCTATTCTCGTTTGTTATGTGAAGAAAGCAAGTTTAGTTTTATCATTGTTGTAGACAAATTTAACGCACGGAAGAGAGTTTTCGTGATATTTGTGAAGGAGATTACGTCATTTATAGATTTGGAGATTCTAATGTGTTTTTTAATATGGTAAAAGTTATTTCTGTATTTACTTATTTATTTGTTTATTTTAGTGGGTACATTCCGGACGATGATTCTTTTTCTCGGCTGATCTGACCACTCAATCAGTCGACTGTAAGACAGGATCATCTCAGGCTTAGTGGTCTAGATTTCTCTAAACAACTCATTACTTCACTTTTACTCTCATGTGAATGAGGGTGTTCTACACGTGTGTGTGTGTGTGTACACGTATATATATGGTGTGTATGTATGTATATATATATATATAAGATATATATATATATATATTATATATATATATACATATATAAATGTATATAT
>NC_089752.1:24375500-24393000 GCF_040412425.1 Macrobrachium rosenbergii
ATAATGGATGTTCTGCATCGTCACCAGAACATTTTGCAAGTTCATACACCAGAGCTCACTGTAAGGGTAATGCACTTTTTTTACTGGCACCAGAAATGACACACACACAAAAAAAATCGTTTCAGCATTACGTTTTTCTGTATTCAGGGTTCAGGAAGCTCTATAGAAGCAGCAAAAACGACCTTTGAAAAATCGTTATTGATGCAGAAATATATGGATTTTACAAACTATATATATTTTTAGCCGTTCTGATGTTAAAAGGGCCCTATCCATGAAAAGGCGTTTGTACTTATTTTAGCGGAAATAAATTATATCGTAGTGTAATACAAATTTTAATGGATTTGTAAGCCCGTTTTAGGGAAAGTGCTTGATAAATCTTTAACGTTAGGAATTTTCGGTAATAGGACATCACAGAGCTAAACTATGGCCTACCGTGGTTCAGTCTTTACTTGCCTTTTTTGTATAAATTTTCAACCTTATTTAAGATTATTTGTAGTTCTACAAACTTGCACAGCTAGGATGAGTGAAACGGAGACTGTCCAGATGTGAATTACAATTCCTTTTGTTAGGGATGCCTGGGGTACTCTCTCCAAAATTTTGCACTTTATATTTTCTTATTGGGACATTATGTAATGCGATTCCTGCTCCAAGGAGCAATAATTACAGCTTGATCTCAATAGTTACTGTAATGGTTGCTGAAAAGTTGATGTGAATCCATCAGTTAATGACGTAAAATCCAAATTCATTCTTCCCAAAAGCCATTTTTAAATTGTAAATCATTAAGAACTTGATACCGTTTCTGTCTTTAACAGTTGCGCGCGAAGCTTGGCTTCAGACATGAGTCTAAATCTGTTGAAATTGATTATGTTGCTGCTTTTGACCTTATTATTCAAAAGATTCTTAAATGTCTGTTCTATGTATTTGAGTTAATGTGCATAATCGTTTCTTTGTGTGTGTTTTTCTTTAAATACCAACTTCTGAGAGTGTGTGTCGATAGAGTTTTTAGTGAGTTGTCTAATCATGAATGGTGTTTCATAATTTAGTGTTGCGGGACCTTTGTTGTGTTGAAACCACTAATGACATATTTGTTGTCCTCTGGAATCGTGTAGTCCCTATGGGAAAGAAGTAACTAATTTTGCAAGTATCTGTTCCCGCCTGTTGTGTAATGAAGTGATTCTCCGGTACATACTGTTACCTCCTTCGGCCTCATGGTTTTTTTTTTTGTGGTACTTAGAAAAGATCATCTTTTAAAAATAATAGTTGCTACCATTTTTTATAATCCTCATAAGTGACGGTTATGGTGATAGAAATTCATTTCTCGCTATAATGTGGCTCGGATTCCACAATAAGCTGTAGGTCCCGTTGCTAAGCAACCAGTTGGTTCTTAGCCACGTTAAATAAGTCTAATCCTTCGGGCCAGCCCTAGGAGAGCTGTTAATCAGCTCAGTGGTCTGGTAAAACTTAGAGCCCTTACACACGAGGACACTAGTGTCCGCCACCGGTGTCGGACACTAGTTGCCTCCCTATATTATCAAATGGAGCCTTTCACACGAGGCAACAGCAGTGTCCCAAGCAGACAACTTCCGGGCAACAGATATTTCGGTGTCTCGCTGCTGCAACACGTTGCGGACACTGACGGTTGCCGCCACTCACTGCAAAGCATTGTTTTAAATGGAAGCTTTCACACGTAGCCACCAGTGTCCGCCACCGCTGCCCACTGGCCAGCTTCATGCTCAGTTTGACACCCACCATCATCCCATGATGGAAGGAGACGGCCTATCAAGGACAATTTCGAAGAAGGTGGAGGAGAAGCTGAACACGGAGGACCTCATTTGTGAAATAGAAAACTACCAGCACTATGGGACCCATCTTGTGAGGATATGCAAATAAGATAGAAAAGCAGAACTGCTGGAATGCAATAATGGTGAAACTCATTCCTGATTTTGAAGAGAAACCCCTCTCAGAAAAGAAAGAAATACGTAAGTCCTTTATGTTTATTTTTATTTTCTGTTTCATTACATGTTCACAAGGCAAGTAAAGAATCTACTGTGCTTACGTACACAAGTTTATTCATTATTACACACAAAAGTTACCCCATTCCTGTCACCAACCACACACACCACCACACCATGTCACCACCACCTACCCACACCACCACACCATGTCACCACCACCTACCCACACCACCACACCATGCCACCACCACCTACCCACACCACCACACCATGCCACCACCACCTACCCACACCACCACACCATGCCACCACCACCTACCCACACCACCACACCAGGTCACCACCCACACCATTGTCTAGATACGTTGTAACTGCCATGGAAGTGCACCTTGCTCACTGACAAAGTAGTCCGCAAATTTGTCTCTCGAATGGCTGGCAAGTCTTGAAGTTGGCCCTGCAGCAGGTTCCATATCAAAGAGCCCTTCCACGGTTAAAGTATCCTCAATTCGAACGCCATCTCTGTCTCTTACAAAATTATGCAAAACACAACACGCCTTGATGATGTCCTCTGCCAGTGATAGGCTTACATTGAGTGGTCGATGGAAGATGCGCCATTTGTTTGCAAGGATTCCAAATGAGCATTCAATGAGTCTGCGGGCTGGTGAAAGTCTGTAATTGAAGATGCGTTTCCTTTGACTCAAAAATTTACCAGCATATGGGCGCAGAATGTGTTGGGATAGTCCAAAAGCTTCGTCAGCCACAAATACAAAGCCTGAGTACGATTCTTGTGGAGCAGGAACATTCAGGGTTTGATTTTCAAGTTTCCTGAAAAATTTACTCTCCTTGAACACAGTTGTGTCAGAAGACTTCCCATATGCACCTACATCAATAAATATGAATTTGTGTGATGCATCGCATACAGCAAGAAGCAAAATCGAAAAGTAGTTCTTGTAATTATAATACAAAGAGCCACTATTCTCTGGTTTGATTACCGTGATGTGTTTCCCATCTAAGGCACCAAGACAATGAGAGAAATCAGTCTTTTGGTAAAACTGAGCTGCAATTTCCAACCAAAAATCTTTCTGTCACATCAGGAAAACAAACTGTCTTCACTCTTTCCCAAATAGCCTTGCAGACTTCCGGATGATGTTCGCGATGGTAGATACGCCTAGTCTGTACTGGTATTGGAGATCAGTCATGGTGTCACCGGTGGCCAGATACCTGTAGCAAAAAATTAAAAAAAGTAGGAATAGGTTAATTGTGACTGCAGCAAGCGCACACACACACACACACACACACACATACTGACGTTGTACAGTTTGCAAATCGTATTTCTGATGTTTATGATTTCTCTTTGTCAGTGGTTGTTGTTCAGAAGAAGTGGAAGGGAATCCGATCCTGCTATGCCAGAGAGCTGTTGAAGAAGAAGCAAGAAAAGAGTGGATCAGGTGCCTGTGGACGGAAGCAATATGTCTACTTTGAAGCCCTGCGTTTTCTTTGAAACTGTCTCCAAACACACTGCAAGCAATATGGATGAAGAGACTAATCAGGATAATGAACATGAAGACTCCCAAGAGCTAGGTCAGGAAATGCAAACTTGGGAGACTGAGAAACGTCCTGGAAAACGTTCTCATAACCAGTCTCGGAACACAAAAGTACTGATGATGAACTCATCGAACTCCTCAAGAAAAAGCATTGCGTGAGAATCAACAGGCAACAAATGAAAACGACGAGGATAGGATGTTCTTACTATCCTTAGTAACAGAACTGCACAAGGTACCTGCAGACAGAAAATTGAAGCTAAAGCAAGATATTATTGCTACCATTTACCAGGCTCAACAGGTGTACCAACAATGGCCACAGGACTTTCAGCATCAGGCACCTCCCAGATACCAGCCTCCACAGCCATCACCAGTTTTCCACTATGCCCAGCAACCAGTAGTTCATGGGGATTATCATAATTCTCTGAATAACATTCCTCAATGCAGCAACACTAATCTACAAACAACTCCTATGTCTACACCAGCACCATCACCAGCCATGTCTGACATCAACAACCATATGAATGATAATTAGTTATTTCTTGCATAGTAAGCACCTAATTGTTTGTACTAAATAGAACTGTACTTGTAAGGAAATAAATATTACTAATAGATCAAGTTTTTTTCTTTTTTTTTTGTCTTATTAATAGATCTAGTATTTTTTTTATCATGTATGTCCTCAAAAAGTACCAGCAACTAGTTATATAAGGCACCTCAAAGTTACAGCAAGCTTCTCGTCTGGTGCAATGCATTCTTCATGTTTTTGTTGTAGTTCCTGTGATGTCTCTCCTGACGTAGCTGAGAAGTTCTTCAAATGACGGCTTGCTCATACGAAAATAGTTGAAAACTTCTTTCATCAGCACACAAATCATTGAAAAGTGTATGATGCGCTCCTGTGTTCATTCTTGATGACAACATGGGATGTACACTCGGCAAGAAAAGTGAAGATACAGTTTTCTTTAGATTTCGTTCATCGAATTTTAATTTTTTTCTTACAAAAAACACATAATCTCGGTAAATTTACTCTAGAATGTGAAAATAGAATACAAATTATATCATATATGTTAAATCTGCGAAACAAAAACGTTCAGATACTTAAAAACACCATGCATGTCCGAAGTAATCAGAATTTCTCAGATGACTTCGTTCATAGAGATCTAAGAGATAGTGTGTGGATATCTCGGTGTAGTACTATTTATCAGAATGGCAATATTTACTCGTTTTCCGTTATGGACAGGCTTATCATTGCATCATCATACGAGATAATGATAATTTCTTTAATTTTTACACATTCATATTTGTATTTCACGGTGTTAAAAGTCAGCTGGAATTAATGGCAGTAAATGTTGCGACAGCTATGGTAAGTTGACCAAATCTATTTAAATCCGCAAGAGCGTTCTCTATGATGTGTGGAGCGATTCGGCGGGAAAACACAAGTAACTGGATGTTTCTTGACATTACCACAGTCTCTCTCTCTCTCTCTCTCTCTCTCCATTGCTAAAACATACTATACAAATATAGTATCGCTCAGTCTCTAAAAGAAAAAAAATAATGAAATGAGTAGCTCTACATATACTGTAGGCCTAGGCTTACACAACAGCAATCTCTCTCTCTCTCTCTCTCTCTCTCTCTCTCTCTCTCTCTCATCGTAACAGTGCATTCGTTCCTTTATTGTTCCCCACGTTTTTCCTTGGACATTGCTTAAATTTAACTCTTGATTTCACTATGGAAGATCGCGTTTCCGATTATGCAAGCATTCTGTTCATTGCGGTGTCATACATTCATTTGTGTAAGGTTAATTGGTAGGTTATGTCGAAAAATTTTTATTTTGCTCAGAACTGTCGCAGCAAATTACAACTTGATCGAATACTGTAAAGCTTACTACTGCATTTAAGTATCAATGATGTCAGAATCATAGAATATGATTGAAAGTTATAGGAGGTCAAGCAAAACCAACACACTAAGGCTGAAGCTCCTCCCTTTCTAAAGTTGCTGATGTCACATTATTGGAGCAATATATGTCCGAAGATTTAAAAAAACTGTATCTTCACTTTCCTTGCCGAGTGTACATGCACCTTCCTCTCTACAGAGCGCCTCTTCGATTTCTTTTTGGCCAGCAAAGCAACAAGTAGAAGTTCTTCGTTTCCCGCCATTCTTCCGACTGAGGTGTGTGAGTGTCCGCCACCGGTGTCGGACACTAGTGTCCTTGCTCAAGACACCGCATGGCAACTAGTGAGCCACTCACACACCTCAGTCGGAAGAATGGCGGGAAACGAAGAGCTTCTACTTGTTGCTTTGCTGGTGGTGACATGGTGTGGTGGTGTGGGTAGGTGGTGGTGACATGGTGTGGTGGTGTGGGTAGGTGGTGGTGACATGGTGTGGTGGTGTGTGTGTGATTGGTGACAGGAATGGGGTAACTTTTGTGTGTAATAATGAATAAACTTGTATACGTAAGCACAGTAGATTCTTTACTTGCCTTGTGAACATGTAATGAAACAGAAAATAAAAATAAACATAAAGGACTTACGTATTTCTTTCTTTTCTGAGAGGGGTTTCTCTTCAAAATCAGGAATGAGTTTCACCATTATTGCATTCCAGCAGTTCTGCTTTTCTATCTTATTTGCATATCCCTCACAAGATGGGTCCCATAGTGCTGGTAGTTTTTCTATTTCACAAATGAGGTCCTCCGTGTTCAGCTTCTCCTCCACCTTCTTCGAAATTGTCCTTGATAGGTTGTCTCCTTCCATCATGGGATGATGGTGGGTGTCAAACTGAGCATGAGAAGCGGCCAGTGGGCAGCGGTGGCGGACACTGGTGGCTACGTGAAAGCTTCCATTTAAAACAATGCTTTGCAGTGAGTGGCGGCAACCGTCAGTGTCCGCAACGTGTTGCAGGAGCGAGACATCGAAATATCTGTTGCCCGAAGTTGTCTGCTTGGGACACTGCTGTTGCCTCGTGAAAGGCAACTAGTGTCCGACACCGGTGGCGGATACTGTGTCCTCGTGTGTAAGGGCTCTAAGGGCCCTTACACACGAGGACACCAGTGTCCGCCACCGGTGTCGGACACTAGTGTCCTTGCTCAAGACACCACCTGGCAACTAGTGAGCCACCTCACACCTCAGTCGGAAGAATGGCGGGAAACGAAGAGCTTCTACTTGTTGCTTTGCTGGTGGTGACATGGTGTGGTGGTGTGGGTAGGTGGTGGTGACATGGTGTGGTGGTGTGGGTAGGTGGTGGTGACATGGTGTGGTGGTGTGTGTGTGGTTGGTGACAGGAATGGGGTAACTTTTGTGTGTAATAATGAATAAACTTGTATACGTAAGCACAGTAGATTCTTTACTTGCCTTGTGAACATGTAATGAAACAGAAAATAAAAAATAAACATAAAGGACTTACGTATTTCTTTCTTTTCTGAGAGGGTTTCTCTTCAAAATCAGGAATGAGTTTCACCATTATTGCATTCCAGCAGGTCTGCTTTTCTATCTTATTTGCATATCCCTCACAAGATGGGTCCCATAGTGCTGGTAGTTTTTCTATTTCACAAATGAGGTCCTCCGTGTTCAGCTTCTCCTCCACCTTCTTCGAAATTGTCCTTGATAGGTTGTCTCCTTCCATCATGGGATGATGGTGGGTGTCAAACTGAGCATGAGAAGCTGGCCAGTGGGCAGCGGTGGCGGACACTGGTGGCTACGCAGAAAGCTTCCATTTAAAACATTGCTTTGCAGTGAGTGGCGTAACCGGCAGTGTCCGCCACGTGTTGCGGGAGCGAGACACCGAAATATCTGTTGCCCGGAAGTTGTCTGCTTGGGACACTGCTGTTGCCTCGTGTGAAAGGCTCCATTTGATAATATGGGAGGCAACTAGTGTACGACACCGGTGGCGGACACTAGTGTCCTCGTGTGTAATTAGGGCTCTAAGGTATACTTAACTTGACACCGCTTTTAAAACATTGCTTTGCAGTGAGTGGCGGCAACCGTCAGTGTCCGCCACGTGTTGCGGGAGCGAGACACCGAAATATCTGTTGCCCGGAAGTTGTCTGCTTGGGACACTGCTGTTGCCTCGTGTGAAAGGCTCCATTTGATAATATGGGAGGCAACTAGTGTACGACTCCGGTGGCGGACACTAGTGTCCTCGTGTGTAATTAGGGCTCTAAGGTATACTTAACTTGACACCGCTTACTTAAGATTTTGCTGCGCTACCAGTGTTAGGTATTGTTTTCCTCTGTAGAGGTCAGCAGCCTCACTCGAGCTGGCAGTTCTCATTTTAAACTACTAGGGTATCTGTGATCTAAACCAAAGCCAAAATGTTTTCCGTTAGCCGTCTTGTGTTAGCTCTACTGCAGTAAGGAATTGGTGTTATCACCCCTAGCGCCTGTGGTTCCTTAGTTAATGCTTGTTGCTGCTTCTGTAGCAGTACTTCTGTCAATGTTAGTTTTTGGAGCTGACGGTATATATCCACAGCCGATACCTTGAAACTTTCTACCTCTCTTCTGATTGGTCGATTTGTTTGCATTGTAAACTCTGATAGATGGTAAGTAGCATGAGCTTCCGTCAGTCATGACTGCTATTTGATACGGGCGTATGATTTCACTATATTTTTCTCAGTATGTGTTTTTCAAATAGTCTTTTCTTTCCAGTGTGGGCAGTTTTCATTGGAGGCCGGTGTAGCAAGCCAATATACAGTTTAATAAAAATAAATTGAAGCTATATAGTCTAGGCCGACTCTAGGCTTTCAACTACTCAGAAAAGATTTTTTGAGCAAATGTGACACTATTTCGAGGCCATTTTTTGGGCAGTAAAGCAATAAAACCAAATTACATCACTGATTATATCTGAATTCCTAGTTAAAGTATTTCGTGCTTCGGAAAGAAATAGGTTATCATAAACCTATTAATCCAAGTATCCGACAGTGAAACCTTTTAATCTGCTAGATATAGCTCAACCGTGCTGCTAGTAACAGTAGAATATGATCTTGGTCGCCAGTCTTCAGGAACTCACTAGTGTAAGTTTAAAATGTAGGCTTTTTTTTTGTTTTTTGTTTTTTGGCTAAGTCTCTGATGATTATAACATTGGCAGTAACAGTACTGTTGATAAAAATCATAAAACTAATTATGATGAAACCATCATAAAACTTATACTTTCCGTGTAGCACTTCGTTATATAATTTCGCGGTATCACATGTATATTAGGTGGCTGTACTTTCGTAACTGATACATGAAATGATACAAACTTGCGCATGTATGAGTCTTCATTATATGTATTATACTATAAATCGAATTTTCCACCGAAATTCTTTTCGGTCAGTTGATGTTTTTCAGAGGCAGTGCAGTGAAATTTAATTTCTCTCGTCCCCTGATTTTCCCCACCCCAAATCAATATCTACTGTTAAGCAAAAGACAATTTTTGCTCGAATTTCGGCTACGTCCATAGTTGTGTCCCCAGATTATTTTACATTTGCATTATTTTAAACGTTTTGCATTAGCATCGTGCGCTAAGTATTTGAATATCTGTTTCGGGTTTCATCATTTAAATGCCTCTGGTGGCTGGTTGCAATTAGAGGTACTTGAATTACAAGGGAAAGATTAAGACGAGGGAGGAAGGAGTTTAAAACGACGATAGTCTTTCGCTTCTAATACTTCCTGACGTACGAAGGTTCGGAATATATCTTATTTTCTCCTTATCCTTAATGTCAGTTATCCAGAAATGTTTCACAAGTTGTTCACATTTGCACTTGTAAGAACTCTTGGATCATTACATTTCCATTACGTAAGTAAAAATTGCGTTTACATTTATTACTTTCACCCAGAATTTCAGAATTGCGCAGTCTAAATAAAAGCATATTATAGTATCGCACCTGATATGTTATTTTTGTTTTTATATTTGTGTTTATTTCATCTCGTTTGAGTTTCCGTTGTATTCGTGGAATAGAATAATAAAGTTTGAGTTCGATGTAGTTGTTTAGTTGGATGTTTTTCTTTTTCCCTGAAGGCAGCGGTAGAGGTTCTGTGCATGATGTCTGTCTCCCCTCCACAGTTATATAGCGCTCGTCTCCTTTGAATATAGACGGTTCTTTTCTCATATTAATTTCACTAATAGAAAATGAATTCATTTAACACATGAACGTTTCTTTTAATCAAATTACTTTCTTCATTTTCTCTCCCGTCTTCATTTCACTTCTCCTTCAATTATCTCGTGCTGGTAATAATTCAGCTTTCGTATTTCGTTCTCCGCGATAAAAGAAATGAATTTTTAGAATATATGAAGGAATTCGTATTAAAGTTTTAAGCTTAATAAATGCGCAGTGCGGCGAATGGAATTTTTCCCTCGTAAGAATAAAAAGGGGAAAAAAAAGGAAAATGAGAGCCATATTTTGGCATTCAAATGAGCCTTATCCCTAAATTGCGATTCTCTTAGGAGAAGGGAAACGATGATTATTGCGGAATAGCAATAGGATGGTCACTTAAAAACGTTGAAATAAAATGCCACGAAGAGTAAGTTGTACAGATTTGCTCTCTTATAGTAACGCTCAAGATCAAAAGCATTAAAGGAGTTCCGTTGTTCTATATGAAGGAGTTTTGCTGATATGAATCATCAGAAGGACACCGTTTTTTGATCTAGTGTTTTATGGCTGCTTGCTACTTTCATAATAATGTGTACGTATCGTCAGTTTTCTAGTTAATATATATCATGTACAGTATAGATATATATATATATATATATATATATATATATATATATATATATATATATATTTATATATATTTATATATAATATATATTATATGTTAGTATTTTAGAAATTATAAAGATGAAAGAAAGATACAATTATATATATATATATATATATATATATATATATATATATATATATATATATATATATTATATAATATATATATATATAATATATATATATATATATGTATATATATATATATATATATATATATATATATATATATGTATATATATATAGTTGTATCTTTCTTTTATCTTTATAATTTCTAAAGTACTGTTATATGAGAAATTGTATAAGTATAAAATTTATAGTGATATATCAATAAAAACCTTATAGGTTTAGAGTGGGTACATTCTGTAATTTTTTGTCCACTTTTTATACGAGCTTCATATGCTTTTAGAACGTTTGCATGCTAACAGAGTAGTGGATGATAGTAAAGAAATTCGTTTTCTCGTATTCAGATGATCGGCATTTTCACCTACCTCTTTAATCTGTCTTTATTTACAATTAGGGAGCCTTATAGTAGCTTTCGTCTTAATTTTAGCCTTTTTATTTTTATCTTATGTGTAATGAGTTATATTTAAGTGCATCCTGTCTGTTGCCATACTTATAGAATTCAGGCTGGGACCCCAGTCGTCAACCTAGGATTAACCCAGTCCATATGAGAGGAAAACTGGTAGAGTGATAGATGGGGCTGACAAATATTATTAGATAAAAGACGAAGGATGCTGGAAATAACGTAAATCAAAAAAAAAAAAAAAAAAAAAAATAGACATGAATGAAGTCAGTGAAGAAAGAGCATGAATTAGACAGTGTGAAGAACTTCAGAGAAAAAAAAAAACAGTTCAGAACGATGTTGAACTGGCAGGGAATGGAAATGTGACAGATAAGAAAAGGTACACTTTAGATTTAAACTTTACATCGAGATATAGAAACTATTAAAATAACAGTGATATATTAACTATTTCATTATTCAGCGATGTTAAACGATAAGTATCCGGTAACTTTTACCACAAATTCAGAAGACCGAATTCTATTCCACACATACATACATGCGCATAAATATATATATACAGTATATGCATATATATACATACAAGCCATTATGAGTGTGCGCATAGCCGAGATATATAGAAATAAACATCCTTAAGGGAATTTTGACTTCGTTCTTGCGTTAAGGTATTCGGCAAAAGAGAAAAAGGTTTGTATTTTAGATATTCCCTACCCATATGACAGGGCCATTTCATGTTTTTCCTGAGCTCTGTAATTGATTCAAAATCGTACATGTGACTTCCGTTACTTATGCAAGTACTCCGGTCGCAAAAGGGCTTGTTAAAGACGGTTCTGTTGTTTGCCATCGCTGCTAATATCCTCAGGGATGGCCCTTCTGAGGGTCATGTTGTCCCAATATATTGGCCCGGTCAATATATTGGGGAAGTCGGCACTCCGATAGCTTATGGAATAGAATGGACTAATAGAATGGTACCTGTTTACTGTTATTGGGTGAATCTTGCTAATTGTTTTAGACCTTCCGAGAAAATAGAGCATGTTACAGCTGAGAGAGAGAGAGAGAGAGAGAGAGAGAGAGAGAGAGAGAGAGAGAGAGAGAGAGAGAGAGAGAGAGTATTCAAAGGGAAAGGGATGGGTCTGTACTTAAAAAGGAAACAAGGTGTGGGAATTGTGGCTTTTTACCAAAGATTATTTATTGCTCAAATTAATATCTTTTTTTTTTTTTTACAAAAAAATGGAAAGTGTAAATATTTCACAAACTTATAATACTGGAAAATGATTACATTTTATATTCCATCTGCATTTTACAAGACCATGGGTGTTTTTGCATACTGCTCAGTGAACTTGATTAATCCTCCATCTGACATGGACGCCGGTTTTTAATGCTATTCATAAGCAATCAAGAATGAATGTATTGCATTATAAATTATAATGAAGTCATCGGATCCTTAAATGCAGTGTTTTTCTGTGAGGTACAACGAAGGAATTCATGGGACTTGTGACTTGGTGGTATGATCAGACTATTTCGCTGAAGAGAGGATTGTCTTGCACGCATCCTGCGCCAACCTTGTTAATTGAAAAGGGGTGAGGTCCTACTTCCTTTGACCCATTCGGAAGGGAAACATAATTCAAGGTGCATTTTGCTTTAGTGGGGTTTTTGATACATCAGACTTGTAAAATCTCTTAGTTGTGATTGTGGCTGGAATTTAGTTATTTTTAACTAAAGCCTTGAATTTATTTATTTATTTATTTTCTTTGAAGGTTCCCCTATCTCTTTTTTTCGTGATGTTGAATTGTTTTTTTTAGCATCCTTTCAGTGACCTGTGTGCTTTATACACCAGTCATATCCACCATTACAAGATTAGAGGTTAAGAATTTGAGAGGTCCAGTTGTGACTGTTAGGTCATGAGGACTCAGACTACAAAGTGAAAGGAGTTGACAGTAATTTATTGTCATGTTTAACCCGTATGTTCTTGTTCAGTGTAGGATTTTTTATTGCCTAACGAGTGTTTATTTCAGTCAGTCTCCTTAATTTTTAACGCTTTGTTTTGTAGACCGAGCCGTAGAATACGTAATTGCAAATGGAAAATTTTGTTTTTTATGTAAATCGTGAGGTACTGTTAAGTCTGTTGTGCTGACTTTTATTTCCATACTTAAGTCATTTAGAAGTATAAATATGAACTGCTACAAAGATTCTGGTAGTTACTTTCTTGCAAGTTCATATTTTTTTATGTAGTAATCGTTTATTTCTATTCCATGTTTGCTCCGTTTTCTTTTGCACTTTCAAGATGTGCACTTTTTAATGTATTCTGTGGCTGGAGTTTTACGAGTTTTTTTTTTTAATTAGGTGTAAAGACCTTCACACATCCTGTAAAACCGATTAATGTAAGCCACCATTAAAAAATTCTCCAACGGCTTATAAACTGTGCAAAGTTATTGCTAAATACGTTGGGAAAACTGCATTCCATGCCTGATTTATACCATACTGCTTACAATATGACTCCTGTCTTACGAAAATAAATCTTTTATCTCTTTGGTTCACATGTTATCTTTGACTTTAATTTTTGAGCCGTAACATTTTTAACATTCGAAATAATGTTTAGTGTCACACTCCCTTATAAGGATTTTTAATAGTCAGTTTTCCTCTCATCATTAATCTTAGTAGGTGTGGATTACTGTGTATATCACTGCATGTATATGCATTCCGTATTTCATGACTGTTGTCTGTTGCTAACACATGCGCATGAATCTGCACTCCGCGCATGCACATGATTATTCTTCCTGTTCCTCTTGGCGCGAGTTGTTCCCCTTGCGGAGCCTCTCTGTATAAATACCTGTTTGCTGTATGTCTCCATCTCTGCAACCTTCAGTCTTCTCCTACAAGACATCATCACATATCACCAGTAGGTTACGCGAAAACATATTTGTATGTCAGTCCTGGTTTTCTAAAATAATGTTAATAGATGAAATGAAAGTTTGTTTTTCTTTGTGAAGAATGTTGGCATTCTTCAGCAAAAGTAAGTGTACCCATGAAGTGTCTTCCATGCAGTCAAGGCCGGACATCAGTCAGAAATCCATCGGAAATAGCGATCCTTTTCTTTGTTTCTCGTTCCTTCATGGCATAATGGCTTTTCCATATTATTGCAGCTTTCAGCGTCTGAAAAAGTAAGTAGAGTATTCGTTCTCTTTTCCACTCTCTTCTGTTGCTTTTTGTTTGTCTTTTTCCTTACGGCTAAATGGTTTTTCAGTTCCCTTTGTGTTAATGACTTTTTCCCCACTTGCCGTATGTGAAAATGACTAGGTTTTCTGCAGGTTCTTTTCTATATTCCTTTGGAGTTGCGATTGAACTTTTTCCTCATCCTTTTCGCTCTAGAAGAAAGATACTGGATTTTTGCTACAGTCGTTTTAATAGTTTTATTCTCTGTTTTTTGCCGTCGTTTAAAGATCTGGTGCATTTGCCTTTTTGCTTTTCAGTCAGGGAACCGACTTTCTTTCGTCATTCATTTTTCTTGCCATGTGTATTAGCTACTTCTCATGTTAATAGAACTTTTGTATTTTTTTTTATATTTGTTTGATATATTTTCAGGACGGCAATTGTTTGCGTCATTTTAACATCTCCATAAATGTGGGCGAGTTTTGGTTTCAAGTCATTAAGCTCATTTGGACTGCAAAGGTTTTTATCCTTTTACTTCCTTGTGCAACTGAATGGGCAATTATGTTTCTTTTGCTTCGTGTGAAGTTGATGCTGTTCTTTCTTCGTTCTTTTTTTTTTACCTTTTCTCTCGGTCCTGCTGTCATTGTCCTTTTCATACAGTTATTTTGGAATAAGTGTCATGTAACGTTTCATTATTTATATCTGAACAGCTGTATCAGGTTTTTGGAACTGACGACAAAAATTCGCAGCCGATATCATTCAAGTGCATCGGCCACTCAAGAGAGAAGCCTCTGTGACACCGCATGGTGGAATTTACCGTCAGATTAAAAAAAAAAAAAAGGAAACAGTTGGTAGTCGGTTGTTACCTTCTTTAAATTCCTTGTGTTTCAAGGGTTTCTAAGGAGCGCTTTCTTGTTTTTTTCCTATTATTTATTGATAACGTTTTGTGTTGTGCATGTTCAAATGAAATACTTCCCTGTTTTTTCAACTCTGTCGCCGAAGGTTTTGTTGCAATTTAGTTAAACATTTTTATTTTGTATGTAAGTGAAGTTTTATTTCGCAGAAAGGGCAATTTTTTTCGTATTGAGGACTTCTAAACCTGTATTAGGTTGTAGGGTTTGCCCCAGGCTTTTGTCTATTCTGTCTTCTATATTTGTGAATTGCTATTGTCATTATTTATATACTTTTAATCTGTTTTGTTTCTGAGACCATTTCTATTCTTGGACAGTGAAGTTGCAAACATTTTATTCATACTTGAGTTTATTAAGAATTTCTGTCCCACTTTTTTTCTTCGGACCGTAAAAAATTTTTTTTTATCGACGAAGTTTTATGACAGTGGTTGGATTTTAATTACATTTAAAACTATTGTAAGTTAACTTTTTTTTGTTTGAGTTATAACATAGTTGTCAAGGCTACGTGACTCCCGCGACGTTTTGCATACTAGATATTGTATGAGTTACTTTAGAGTATTTTTGAGAAATGAGAGTTTATATAAATATGAAGGAATTATTGAAAAACTTAGGTTCTAAGAATTCTCTTATGGTTGCCTATAAAGGGTGGCAATATTTGCCTTTGTTGGCGAGGAGCTTTTTTGCTTAGTCACATGTTCGGCCGCAATTCCATCTTCAGTTGTATTTTAAGAGATGAAGTTTGTATGTTTTTCCTCATGTCTGAATTGTGTATATGTTTTTATCTTCCAAAACTTGTTTGCTGTATTTTTTTATAATTTTATATTAATTTTGTAACCTGTTGAACAGTAAAGTGATTCAGTTGTTTACAGTGTAACTAACTACTTTTCCACGTTTTTCTCTTTCGAAATTTCACTCCTACGGCAACGGCACAACCTAGTGTACCATTGACCGGGAGTACCCATCAACATTATGGTAGCAGTCAAATTTAATCGCCTAACCAGAGAAACACACACATACACACACACACACAATTATATATATATATATATATATATATATATATATATATATATATATATATATATATATATATATATATATATATATATGGGTATGTCCATATGTGTATGTGAACCATTTTTTATGTTAATGTGTCGAGTCTGCAGAATGAGGTAGACGGGGAAAAGGAACTCCTTACAGAAAGTTACTAAACCACGAGAATCAATAGATTCCCTAATAAAAATTTAAACGTCTTTACATGTGAATGTGCAGAAAGGTTCCTGTTGATGAAATGAACGAAGCTTATTCAATGCGTGCATCAGTGATTGCCGTTGGATTGCCTATATTTCCATCATGAACGCGGTGCTCCCTTGACATAGAATTACAATTATTGCTTTGGTAAATTTCGATGGCTTCTGTATGCTAACGTTCCCCCACACTAATGGATTGTTGTTTATCACAGATCCCAAACTACCATCATATTCCAGCTAGGCATTTTGTATGCTAATCCTCTCCTGTATATTTGTATTCAGTAAATCTAAATCTTTTAGCATTAGTTCAATTTTCGTTTTCCAAGTTTCTGGTAATTTTTATTGTTTTGCTTTTATAATGTTCAATCCATTTTATGTGTGCAACGAAAATTTTCTTTAACGTTTTATTGTGTACCTCTTTCAGTTTTAAAAAGTGTAAATCGTTCATTCCATTTGGTTGGTAATTTCCTTGTATTTTTAGCATACTGAATCAAATTTCTTTACACGAAGAAAGATTAACCTAATATAAGCATCGCTTATGTTCCTAAATAAGTATTTATTCTGTTGACCAAAGTAATATTCTCTCTCTCTCTCTCTCTCTCTCTCTCTCTCTCTCTCTCTCTCTCTCTCTCTTGGTAGAAAGATTGTTCTTTTTAAGAAAATCTTTTAAGAGACGTGGTTGAATCTCAAATATATTTATATAACGGTGAAATATCAGCTAAATATTGTGTCTAGTTTCTAGAAATTTTAATAAAATAATTTTCTCGAACACGATCCAGTAAGAGTGAAGAGATCCTCAAAGCTTGATCAGCGATTCAGCATCGCTCTGACCTTTCCGTCAAGGGCAATTCTGACATGAAGGTGTTTAGGATTGGTTCCTAAACCCCAGGAGAATTAATGTAACCTGTAATTGATTCGCAAATAGAGGAAATAGGTTTCAGAAGTAGAGAGTGAGTTATTCTCGCTTAAATTCATTTGAAAGGTAAACCTGTCATTAACAAATGAGGTATTTTTCTGACCTGGTGGAATTTCCCAGTGGTCGTTAGGGTTGTCGCAACAGTTTAGGGAAAACAAATAGAAATTTAAATAGAGAAAGAGAGTGCGGAAATGGAAGGTGATTGCAATGATCGGATTGAATAACCGAGGTGAGGTGGAAATGCAACGTTTGCATGTTCCCTCACTGCGAGAAAGGTCAAGAGTGTCATATCCCCAGGATCTAACTCCTTGAAGTAGCTTTTAAACTACTCAAGGCATCAAGAGAATATTCTAAAAAAAAAAAAAAATATTCTATTTTCTAAAAGCATTATATTTTACATAACATTTTTATGACTTTGAACTCCTCCCCGCTTCCATCATGCCCGACTGTTTGATAAAGATTTTTATTTTATTTATTTTTTAGTTTATTTATTTTTTGTGGTAACCGGACTTCTGTTGCCAGTTG